>NC_088932.1:58267500-58292500 GCF_038396675.1 Hydra vulgaris | reverse complement strand
GCTAGGATTAGGTATTATTGTGTCAACATAGTACTTTGTAGCATCATCATTTGGATTTGTAGGTTCTGCTACATTTATTAATTTGTTTGTATTCATGACAATATCACTAGTTGCATTATTTTGTCCATTTCTTCTAATAAACTTACTATCAGCTTGAGATGCTGTTAATCCATTTGAAACTACTCGACTTGTAGTTGAATAAATTGTTTTACATCCGAATTTATCAACAGGCATTTTATATATAAAGAAAAAAAATTACCATAGATTATTAATAATATTCTGAAAATCATATCCTTCATCTAGTTTTTTTAAAACATAGAGACACAAGTGTTCACAGAATGAGGTATTTCCAAATTAAACTCTTTCACTGTTTCTAAACGGAACTTTTTAAATAATTAACAATTTCAACAGGAGGTGGTAGCCCATAAGAGTCAAAACTTAGTTTTTTATCTCTATCTTTGTACCAGCAAATCCAGTGAAATCCTTGCGTACTTGAATCTCTCCTGTATTTAATATTCCACATTCTTTTCTTTGTGAATATTTTGGTAATTGATCTCTTACAAATACACCTTTAAAATTTTTTATTTTTAACACTTTTGCTGCTTTGATCAATTGAAAATTTGTTAGTGGTTCATTAGGTAGAATTATTCTTTCAACATTGACAAGTTTATAAATATTTTCCATTTTTATTTATAAATTATTTTTTTCTCAAAAAATAATTTTTGGTATCCCCTACCACCTACCCCTTGAGCTCCTTGGGCTCTTTTCCTAATTGTCCTATTGTCTTATTTTATTTTAGCTTGTAGTGTCCATATGCTAATGTGTGTATGCCATCTTCTAAAATAACTCTTTTATCGTCTTCTGCGCTTAATGCTATTTTATTTATCTCTTCTGTGTAAATTTCATGTGAATATGATCTTATTACATTCATTTTCCTAATATGATCTCTTTTATTTAATAAACAATCTTTGTAATCTTCATGTGTTATATACTTTTTAACAACATTTTTTTTTACTTCTTTACATTTTTTGTTATCTTTTCCGTGTACTTTGTAAGAATACAGCTTTGATCTGAGTCCTACAAATTCTTCAATTTGTGCTCCTCCAGCTTCATCTTTAAACATTCCTATTAATTTCTTATTAAGACCAAGTTTAAATCCTACATTAGTAATTGCTGGGTGCTTTGGGTTAAATTCACTTGTATCAAATTTGCTTTCAATATCTTTAGAAATATCGGAATAAAAGTCTTCTGTTTTAATTTCGTATGCTAAAGAATCTGTATCTGTGAATAATAGTTTTGCTCGATCAGCATAGTTTTTCTATATGTAATCATAATGAAATTCATAGATTAGAGTTTTGCTCAAATCCAATATACACATTCCTAAGTAAATTGGTTTAGCATATTTTAATTTTGTTCTTTTCATATGTATTGCTATTAAGTTTTCATCAAATATTGTTCTACTTTCAAAGTTCGGTTTTGATGCTAGTTTAATAGCTTCATTTCTGTCTGTTACTAATCTAATATCAACTCTGTTCTCAATGTTCTCCATTGTTTTTCCAAATACTGAGTTGTTCATGAGTTTAAAAAAGTCTTTTTCAAAATCATTCGTTGCTTTAGTTCTAAGGTTTGTGTTTAGTTCAATGTATTCATTGAGCCATGCTCTTTCTTAAAATTTTATCCCTCTGTGAATTTTAGTAATCTTTAATCCTAATCGTTCATATAGTTTTAGATTTTCATAATGTACTATATACTTTCTCTTATTATTCAAGTTAGGAACTAATTTTTAAACTTTATCAATATTTAATCTTTCAGTTGCAAGTGGATAATCATTATGTTCATCATGTAGATGTTCAGGGTAATCTAAATCTACTTCTAGTATACATGGAATTGATTTCCAGTTTTCTATTTCATTTTCGTCCATCCATTTAAAACCATGTGTTGGAAGTGGTTTACTCATTGTCCATCCATATAAATTATTAGCGTCTAGATATTGTATGAATGTTGATTCTTTGCTTTTGTCATACTGATCACCCATGTATTTATTATTAGAAGCTCCTAACCTATTGGATATCATACTGATTCCACCTCTTATTCCTTTCTTTATCATTAGGATCATATCGTAATCGCTCAACAGTTCTAGTTTTACTTTTGTTTTCTTCAATGCTGCATCCCAAGCTAATCCTGGTGATGTATAATACCAAGCAGGATCTAATTTATAACAATTCATACAAACATCTCTAAAATTTTCAAAGACGTTAGCTAGTAAAAGCACATCTGAAACGTTGTACAAGTCATGATAATCTCTAAATGTTTTGCAATGAAACTTATTCCATACAGTTTGTGCATGTGAGTAATCTTCATCACTTATATCTTCATTGTTCAATTTTGAAAAGAATAATTCTTTTGGTGGTAATTGGGTTTCATTAAATTTATCAACAGAGTCTACCCAATCATATGGATATACGCCTTTTTTTAGTAATAAATCTAATTGTTTCCCTGAATATAATTTTCCGAAATTTTTGCACTGGTTTTTTGCTAAATTCTTTGATAAAGCATCTAAACTAGAAGGCATAAATCTATAACTATCTAAAAAACAAAGCTCACGTTGAACTTCAAATTTCTTACCTTCTTTAATATACTCATCGACTTTAATTTCTTTAGAAAAGCTAATATACTTTTCTTCATTGTTTGGTATGCAATTCAATTTTCCTCCTGATAATTTCCTTATAAATAAGTGAGAATCATAATCAGATAAATTGTGAAATAGTACTGGAAAGAATTTTGGAATTTTTTAATTTAAATTACAATTTTGATGAGCAGCACCTCTATATTTTCCAGTAATAAATGACCACTGTCATATGACAGTGGTCACGTACTTTATCATTATCTAAATCTTCTCCACAAATGTGACATTCTGTTGCTTCATTAAAATCATGCTTGTTTTCATTGGTAAATATCATCTTTTTCGGAAATTTAATCCTATCACAAATTTTCTTAATATCTTCTTGTAAACTATCAACAAAAATTTGTGCAACATCATCTGTTTCACTACTTGCGGTAAATGTGACTGGACTGCTTTTATAAAAACTTTCATCAAAACATTCAATATAATAACAGAATGATCTTGGAATATGTTTTTGATATTGTTTAGTATAAGATTCATTCAGATTGGGTTCACAAGTATCAATTTGTTTGATAAAACTTTCAAAGTCTGCATATACTACGAACGGAACTCTCATTGATTTATTGTGATTAGTAAATTTCATTGTTGAATTTGGTGGTGGAAGTTCGATACGTACTGAATCATGTGTATCACAATAAGATTTATGATCAGATAATGGTTCTTCAGAATTAAACCCTAACAAACAATTTCTACAATAGTGTTTTTTCCAACGTTTATTTGATGTTTGTGATGAAAGTAATCTGCTTAAATTTTTTATTAAACAGTAATGATTCGTTTCGCCATTTGAGATTAATAGTAAATCTATTAAATGTTTGCGATCATTATTCTTTGATACGTGCAAAATATGAACTTCTGAATTTTCATAACCATATACATTGACACTGATATCTGTATTGTTCTTCTCAAATTGTGTGATTTGATTTAATGATACTGGAAATTCTATTTTATCCCAGTTTATTTTTTCAGCTTGATTTTTAAGCTCTTTATCTACTCTTTCAGGATGATTATCTGTTGGATTTAATGCCCTTGAGATACACCACTTAAATCATTATCTTCATTCTTTATATTAATTATTGCTTTTTTAGTTGCTAAATTTTTATCAAGTGGAATATATGATTTAGCTTTAATAGAATTATACTCAATAAAATTGATATCCATCTTTTCAACAAAAACAAATCTCCGACCTGATCCTGCTTGTTGATATAATGATAAGGATTCTAATATTTTCTGCTTTGATGTTTCATAAAACTCGTCTAAATCTGTTGTTTCCAATACAACTTGATTACTCGTTCTAAATGGAGCAGATGTGATTATAGTTTCTCCTGTTTTAATATCAGTACGCTCCAATTTACAAGTGAGAACTATATAAACCTTTGAATTTCTATTTTCATTTAGTATTTTAATTGCACTTTTTTTTGCAGCATTCATGAAATATATCTTTCGTATCCTTTTATTCCTTTAGCTGTAAATTGTTTTGTCACATTTTTAACAGCTGATCGTGATAATTTAAATTCTATCGGATTTCTAATTCCATATTTTTGATACAAATTTGAAACTGTAGATTTTAATTCATCAATCTTTTCATTAGCTGTTTTTTTAATTTTATCAGGATCAAAAGACATAATCCAATCTGCAAAAGAACTAATCTTTTTATTTATTTATTTTCTAATTTGTGTAATAGGTTGAAAAGGTGACGGAGCTAAAATTGTTGATGATATATCTGGAACAGGCTCATCAAGTAGATAGTCCGTACCCATCTGTTCAACTGATTGCATCTGTGTGTTCGATAATGCTCTTTTGAGAACATCTTTTCTCATTCTAGAATAACCTTTTATTCCTCGCTCTTGAGCGATTTTTTTTTAATCTTTTAATAATACTTTTTTATTTTCCATTTTTATATGGCAAGATAATTTTTTTTAATTTTCATTTTCTTTATATCATTTTTCAAAATATTTTTTCTTGTCATATAGAATTTATTTTTTTTAATTTTTCAGAATTTAATATTTCAATCGCATTAAAAGATAAATTTTTAATAGAATTTCAATTAAAAATTCCACATTTTTCTCGCTTTTATCTCAATCTAATTTTCTGGTTCTTTAAGGAATAATTTAAGAGCTTTTTCATAATCATATGTGAAGATATTTGGATTGTATGATAACCAATTCCAATTTACTTTATCTAAATTCTTTTTTAATATTTCAATGGCATTTGGATTTGCAGATAACATATCCCAATTACTTTATCTAAATTATTTTTTAACAATTCAATAGCATTTGGATTTTCAGATAACAATCGCCAATTTACTTTATTTAAATTATCTTTTAATATCTCAACCGCATTTGGATTTTTAGATAAACAAGTCCAATCTACTTTATCTAAATTAGCTTTTAATATCTCAATTGCATTTGGATTTAAAGATAAAATTTCCCAATCTACTTTATCTAAATCTCTTTTAATATCTCAATCGCATTTGGATTTTTAGATAAAAATATCCAACATACTTTATCTAAATTATTTTTTAATATTTCAATGGCATTTGGATTTCGAGATAATTCAACCCAATCTACTTTATCTAAATTCTCTTTTAATATCTCAATTGCATTTGGATTTGTAGATAACATTTCCCAATCTACTTTATCTAAATTCTCTTTTAATATCTCAATCGCTTTTGGATTTCGAGACATATTTCTCCAATTTACTTTATCTAAATTCTTTTTTAACAATTCAATAGCATTTGGATTTTCAGATAACCATTCCCAATATACTTTATCTAAATTATTTTTTAATAAATTAATCGCATTTGGATTTTTAGATAACATATGCCAATTTACTTTATCTAAATTAATTTATAATAATTAAATCGCATTTAGATTTTCAAATAAATTATCATTTCTCATTTTTATATACAAAGATTTTTTTTTAATATATTTTAATTTTTTTTTAATTTTTCAGAATTTGGTATTTCAATTTTATAACCATTATCAATCTTACCATCACGCATTTCATGATATCTATATCCATGACCAGTTCCACGCATTGCACTATATAAGGATTTATATACTGTTTCTTCTCCTGTCTCCATGTTTGTTAATTTATTAGTGACTGGTTTTTTCTTAATTGTTTTTAATCTTTCATATTTTGGATCTATTTCTTTTTTCTCTTCTTTTACTGAATGTATTCTAGGTCATCCAACTGATCTTTTCTCATCAACATCTTTTACTATTTACTTCGTTCACTCGAGACATAATAGATTCTTTATATACTAACCCATTTTCCATTGCAATCATTAGCAATGTAGCGATATTGTCAGATGTTTTTGAAACGCTATTTTCTTCTAATAAACTTTTTAAACTTATCTTTGTATAATACATTTTTATTATATAAAGAAAAAAAATTTAAATAATTTTCTAAAAATTTAAATTTCAAAATTTTTTTGTTTAACATCAAACTTATTACCATCTGATTCAAGCTTCATCATCTTATCAGATATTACAAGAGCATATGCTTGAGTATTTGCTGGTACAGTTGTATTAAAATATGCTTTAATTTGTAGTTGTACTGTTGCTGATTTTAATTTTTCTGATTGTTTGCTAACATCAAAAACAAAGATTTGGTATAAATCTTTATAGAAGGAGTTATATTGCTGTTTGCAATAATTTTATTCATTCCATAAAATCTTTTTTTAAACATTGGTGCATCTCTATAAATTCTTGAAAATTGCTGATTTGGAAATGAGCAATAATAATTAAGGGTGGGATATTGGCAAGTACTATTGTTATAAGTACTGTGAATATTTTTCAAGTCACAATGATCAAATAATGCCGAATTGACAGTATGGTCCCCAGTAGCTCTATTTGTTTGAAATGCGACAATAACATATCTTGGAATTTCAGCACAACTTAGTTGCCAACCAAATGAAGTAGCTTGTTGAACAGATGTAGTATCACACTGACGCATTCTAAAACTTAATGGAGCTGTTACTTTTCTTTTAATTTCATAATCAATTTTTTTCTAAGCCTAAAAATTGCACTATTATCACTTGTAAGAGATATTGTATGTTTAGGTCCATAAATAACTTTGTCGTAATCATCACAGAATCCAAAAATGTGTTTTAAAAGTACGCAAAATGAAAATGTTCCGTTTGTAGTTGGTTTTTGAATTATGTATTGTTGCCTTGCTGCAAAACCTGTGTTATCAGCAGGTACTGCTGTCGATGTAGTATCTTTATACCACAATTGGTTTAATCCTTGCGCTAATTGAAAGTCATTTGAATAATTAAGCAATCCTAGCATTGTAGTTGCTTGACCTGGAAAATAAATAGTTTCTACATCTTGGTTTGCTAATTGATATGATATTTTAGAAAATAATTGCATAATACAATTATTTGAAAGAGCTACTGCATCTGCATCAGCATAAGCTGTTCCATCAGCTAGTTTAACAAGTTGCCCTTCATATAAGAGATACGCTTTAGATGGAAGTGAAAACAAATTTTGTTCTGGAACGACAATTTTTATGTCTCCAGGACTATTTAGATTTGTGCCAACAATGGGTTCATATTCACAATCTTCGCATCTTTCAATTCCATTATCTATTTCTGGAATTTCTATAAAATTAAATACTTCAGAAGTCGTCATTTTATTTTTTTATATACAATATAAAATTTTTTTTTTTTAATTGACAATTCTTAAAAAACGATATATAAAAAATTTACAAAAGCTAAATTTAAAAAATCTAAATTTACGCAAGTCTAAGTCCGCGTCCCATTTTAACTAGATCTTCTATTCTTACAGCATTTTTATTTGATACTTTGCATGAGCGATCTTTGCACGGTACTTTTTTTACTTCATCTTCATTATTTTTTAGATCATTAGACCCAGATGCTATCAAATTTGAAAGTATTTCTTTACTTTTTTGACTAATAACAGGTTGTGAAGCTATTTATGAAGATGCTTTTTCAATTAATTGTTTTCCTTTTTCAACTGCAGCATTTGTAGCAGCTTCTAACGCCGATGTTGAAAGTTCTTTTCCTGCTGATTTAGCAGCATTTATTGCAGTTTTTCCTAAATCAGTAGCAGCCATCTTTTTCAACATAACTGATGACACTCTTGTTACATTTGATGCTGCTGCTCTTTTAAATAAATTTTTTATTATGTCGAATTTTTTATTATGTACCATTTCCTCCAATAGCATATTTCTTTATATATCTCTTATTATTAACAATTAGCATTTTTTATGTACTATATATTTTTTTTATATACAATGAGATATAATTATAAAAGATTCTGTATTGCTTTATACTGTTCATTATCTATTTCATTTTGCCGTAATAATTCATCACAAATTGCAACACCTTCATTTCTTGCTCCACTATTGCCTGCTTTCCATGCAGCTATACACAAATAAAGCTTTTCAACTAACGCATCAGGGTCACTAGGAAGAATTATAGTTTGTACTCTACCTCCAGTTCCTTTCCTCTTGATTCACGCTTCCTATTTTCTTTTATGTCCTTCCAAATAGGTAATATTATTTCTCTGTATTTTACACTACGAGAAGACTTTGGTTTGTATGGGTTTTCAGAAGTAATTGCATCTGTTTGTATTAATATATCTTGATATTTTTAAGATCATCTTCATTATATACTCCTTTATTAGGATTAAACTTTACTATCAATTCCTGAAGACCAGGAGTACCATAATATTTTTCATCATCAATAATTATATCATTATCATTATTATGTATTGGTTTTTTTCCAATATAAAATATACCATCTTCATCACGTATCCCAAATGTAGTATCTGTAGATTTTTTACTATTAGCATACATTCTTAGATAATCTGTTGCAATTTTTCCCAACTTTAAAAATTCATCAGAAGGCATTATTTCTTTAGATCCATAAGTAAGTATTTCAGGATATACATTTGAAAACGTAAGAGCAAATTGATTAGCTTGATCTTGCAATTTAGATATATCCTCCTTTATTTGACTATCAATTAATGGCTCGTACAATTTTGACAAGTCTATCTGCAAATTAGAATCTCCAATCTTTTCACTAAGATCATTCTGCCTTTTTTTTTTTAATCTCTGATAATTCTTTTACAATTTGATCTCTCTTTTCAGTGTCTGTAATTTTTAAAAATGACATTTTGTTTTTATATAAAAAAGATTAAAAACACAACATAAACTTTTATGTTGTGTTTTATGATTTACGTTTTACGTTACGTTTTACGTTTTAGCAAACTATTTAAATAATCAATATTAAACGTTCCACAATTCTTTTTAATCTCAAAGTCTTTATAAATGATATCATTTGTTTCTAATAACCTTAATATAAGTGCCATTGATAAAATACTTTTTATTAGTTTTTTTCTTTGAAATCACACTCTAATTGAAGTACATATTTATCTATAATTCTTAATTTATCCTGTTTTTTAACATAATTCCATTGTTTAAATGATTCTTTAATGTCTCTTTCTACACAATTAAAATCACTATCTTCATTCCAGATAAGTTTATAAAGTTTATTTCTCTCATCATCACTATAAGTTGATGGTATCTGAAAGTTTCCATAATCAGTGATAAATATAGAGTGACTTCCTGAATCAACAATAAAACCTCCTTTTCCAAATCCAAGAAGTTCCAAATAATTTTTTTTATTCAAATCTCTTTCACGTTTACTGCATTCTAAAAAGAACGGATATAAATGTCGCATATCTTATTATTTTTCAATAAAATGTTAAGTGACTATTTTTTTATTAAACCTACTTTGAATTACTTTAATAGCTTCTTCTCTCCCTTGGTCGATTAGTGACAACTTTGTTTGTTCATCAATTTTATTTTTAACTTTTATTCTACTTTGCTCCATCATTGTCTGAAATTTTTCAAGTTCACCAAGTATTAACTCAAATTCCTTGTCATCTATATGCCCATCTACTAAAGCTTTAGAAATATAATTGCTTATTGTATTTAGTTTTGAATTAGTTTTAAAATGCAACACCTTTTCTTATAGATATATCAAACTTTAAAGAAACACTTTTTTGTGACTTAAAACCTATTTTAATATCTTGTTGTGCAAATACATCATATCTTCCATTTATTAATATTGCAGGATGCTGTAAATTTTTATGTGGTTTAAAAACTATAGGAAATGGTTCCGGTTGTTTATATTTGTTTATAAATTTATGCACTGGCATGCTATTTGACATTTTATTATATATAAATTTTATTATATATAATTTGAAAATCAAAGAATCATATTTAAAAATGGAATATTAGCAAATGGAGAATTTGATCCTAATAATAAACCTGATCCTGTTGATGTATAACCATTTCCAGCACGTAAGTATAACCATTTCCAGCACGAACTTCCTTTACTCCATGGTCTCAAATATAAACCAGATCCTGCACATTTTAATTTAACTCCTTGTCCATTCTTTTTCATGTACACAATACCATTTCCAGCAATTTTATCAACCATAGCTGATCCAGCTGCTGAACCTACTCCTGAAAGCAGTCCTGTTGCAAGTGGTGGTATAACTCTTGATGCTAAAGTACCAAGAAACGGTAAAAGTGCACCAATAAATCCACCCTCTATTTTAGAATTGGGCAACATTTGTGTTTTACTTAAAACAATTGATACACCAGTACCTTTTTCATATGCTTTTCTAATTCTATTCAATTGTGTTGTTGTTACAGCAAATACATGCTCACCATTTAAATCTGAATGCGATAACTTAATACTAGCTCCAATACCACATTCAATTGCATTTTTAATTTTTTCTATTTGGTTTTGTGAAAGATTTACTTTAATATTAGTATATTTACTCATTTTGTTATAGTTAGATTATTTTTTTTCTCTTATATGAAATCTAATAGCTAATTTTTCTTCTCGTAAATTTATCAGATTTCCATCTTGATCAACCAATTTAGTCTCCATCTTTGAAATTGTTTTTAGTGTTATTGGTAAGTAAATTAAGTTTAATGGCTCTTGAATAGTTTTATATCCAGGACCAACACTTGGGAAAAATGAACATATAACGTTTTCTGTTGTTCCATTTACATAGGATGATGCTATTATATCATTTGTTACACTTATACTATTAATACTTAAAATGTCTACTATATTATCTGATTCATGAGATCCTGTTGAATATACTTGACTGTTAAAACCAAGAATAGATCTAATTGAATTTATAGGTCTAAAATCAACTTTATAACCAGCTTCAATATTTAAAGTTGTTTTCAATGTGTTAATATCTGCTGAAAATATAATACTAGTTTCAACTCCATTAATAGTTTTACTATTTTCAGTAATTTTTTTCCACAATATAGTTATTTATATCATCAATCTCATAACTACCTTCTAGAATGATTATATCTATCCAAGTTGCTCCATTATCTGAACTATATCTAAAACTGTTATTTGAAGAATCAACATTTGGGAAACTGTAGAATGTATCAAGACCAAATAATGCCATTTCATAATCTTTATCTTCACTTAGTTGTATAATAGGAGGAAACTTTTCTTTTATATGACTACTTTTATCATTCAATATTATATACATTTTTTATATACAAAAAAATTATTTTAAACTTTAGATGGAAAATAAAAATTATCTAATCCACTTCTATATTTTCGATTATCTATTTTAGAAGATAAATCTATGACAACAAATCCATGAGGTTCTGACCAAGCATGCTTACAAAATCTTTTAAACTCATCTTCGTTCATATCACTAGAAACATGATCTCTATAAATATGACTTAAATTCTTTGCATCTTGAGGAAATAAGCAAATAAAATTGGCATTTTCTCTAATAGTTTGTCTAGGTAACATAAAATAATTTTGTGCAAGATAGAAACAATCTACATTACTATGTCTTCCTCTTATATAATATTTTTCACACTTATTTTGTTTTGTTAATTGCAAATCATCAAATATCATCAAATTATTCTTGTTAATATCAAGATCCTCAGGATTTGGTACATCTTCATCTGTTTCAAAAAACTTACACTGCATATATGCTTTATCTTTCAAATTTTTTGAAACTTCTTTTATTACAAAATCTAGATTTTCATTTGATTTTTTTATATCGTCTTTAAACCTAAATAGTTCAAGAATAACTTCTTTTGGTAATTTTTGTTCAAAAGATTGCTTTAATATTTTGTATTCTGGTTGAAAAAGAGATTTTCCAAAAACTTGTAAATTATTATAGTCTAACGAACCAGGTCTCAAAAGTAAATTCAATAATAAAGTAGTTTTTCCACAACCCGACTTTCCAACAATAATTAATCTTATACTCTTAGGAAACAACTTATTATCATTTCTCTTATTGCTATTCGCATTCCATGACAAATCTATAATATCCATTTTTTATATATCAAGATTTTTTATATAAAAATTTTTTTTTATAAAATGTACTGCGTTAAATGTAGAAAATAAACAAATACACTAAACTTGCAAAATGTTGTGAGTAAAAACAATAGAAATATGCAACGTGGAAATTGCGCTATTTGTGGAAGATTAAAAACTCAATTTGTGTCAGCTTTGCACGGAGGTGATTTAGTTAGTTCAACTAATTCAATAACTAAAAAAATAAAATTACCATGGGCAAAGTTCCCTGGTGAAATGCATTTACCTGGAATGAACTTTGCAGGTCCTGGTACTAATTTAGATGAACGATTAACTTCTACTGACGCATATAAAGAATGGAGTAAACCTATAGAGTTGATAATGCAGCTTACCATCACGATCTTGCTTATAAATACTACGATGATACTGCAAAAAAAAATTTAGCTGATGAAATTATGATTGAAGAAATGGATTCTATAAAAAATCCAACAATACGTGAAAGGATTGAACGAGGTATTATAAAACCTATTATAGCATCTAAAGAAAAATTTGGTTAAGGTCTTTCAGACCCATATAAATTGGGTGTTGAAACTACTCAAAAAAACTACAAACGATCAAAGAAAAAAACTTGAAATGGACTGACGAACTTGCAAACGAACTTCATAAACCAGTTGTAAAACATTTCAGAAAAAGAAAAGTGATTGTAAATGGAATCAATGAAATATGAGCTGCTGATTTAGTTGACATGAAATCTTTTTCTAAATTCAATGACGGTATAAAATACTTATTAATGGTAATAGATGTTTTTTCTAAGTATGGATGGATTGTTCCATTGAAAAGTAAAACTGGAGTTGATGTTGCTAATGCTTTAAATAAAATCTTCCACGAAAGAAAGTGTCAAAAAATATGGGTAGATAAAGGCTTAGAATTTTATAATAAGCATGTTAAAGCTCTAGGTGTTGATTTATACTCAACTGAAAATGAAGAAAAAAGTTGTGCAGTTGAACGATGGAATAAAACAATGAAAGATAAAATGTTTAAGTACTTTTCAGGTAATTCTACTAGAAAATATATTGACGTCTTAGATGAAATAGTAAATAAATACAACAACACAAAGCATACTTCAATTAAAATGACACCAGTTGAAGCTAGCAATAAAAAGAATGAAAATATTGTTTGGTTCAATCTAAATAGAAATGTACGATCAAAGTCTGTAAGACCAAAGTTTTCAATTGGTGATAGAGTTAGGATAACTAAAAAGAAAGTAACGTATGAAAAAAGGATACACGCCGAGATGGACTGAAGAAGTTTTTACAGTGTCACAAGTTCAGTTCACAGATCCACCAACTTATAAAATAACTGACTATAATAGTGAAGAAATACAAGGTACTTTTTATGAACAAGAAATGCAAAAAACGGATTAAAGCATATTTAGGAGTGAAATAGTTATTCGCAAACTTAAAAGCAAGTCATTAGTAAAGTGGTATGGGTATCCTGATTCGTTCAACTCATGGGTTGATAATAAAGAATTGATAAGTCTGATTTAATAGGAGTAATTTACTATTATGCGTAGCTAAGTTCGAAGAACTAATGCAAAGTAGATTTCACAAATGAAATTGATGTGACAATAATATATTAATATATCATAGTTGAGATAGTTGAAATATGATATGAGAATATGGATAGGTATATAGGATAGGTAGGAATATGGATATAGAATATAGGATAGGTATATAGGATAGGTAGGCAAACACAGAATTCTCTACTTAAATATGCTAAAATGACTTAATTTTGCAGATTAAAAGGAATTCATTGAATTTAAAAATAAACAGACAATCGTAAATACAATATATTGTGAAAAAAAAAATTTGCTGATTCTTATACCAACAAACTTTTTATATTTTTTATTTTTTAAAATATTATAGATTACCTTATATGGAATAATAATTTATAACGATTATTTTGAACAAAAAAAATGAAGTCCCAAATAAAAAATAACAAGTTTATTAATTTACTAATGTAAAAAAAACTACATTTTTTCATATTTTAACTTATAGTCGCACGTTTTGCACTTTTTTTCGTATACATCTTCGTCTTCGTGATAAACCTCGTTCTCGGAGTCGTACTCATGAATATGCTTTGAAAGATCTTTGTGCCAAGTGCTCGTTCGAACAGTGTCACGTAAATCTGCACAAAAGAAAACCCTTTTTACTCTTGTTCTATTTTTAGTTGTTTTTTTTTCCACAAAAAATGATTTTTCACAAACTCTTACTTTTTATCTTTTTTTCAAATTTTTTATTTTTTAATTTATCCTTGTTTTCTGTTCTTAATTCTTTTTGTTCTTCGATACCCTCTTCACTTCCCCAGACTTCTATAGCTCTGCTACGAACCTTCAAAAAATAGTAAAAACGGATTATTAGATAGAAACCAAATCATTTTATGATTTAAAGATTATCAAATCAAATTCTGATTGGGTCGTGAAATTATTTATAAACAATTATTTTCATTACATAAATAAAGATTACCTGGTGGAAAATCGGATAGCGACTAGAGCAACAGTCGTTACGATAAATACAGCAATTTGGTTACGAGGATTGCTAGCGACATAAGCTAGCAACTAGCTAGCGACAAATCGTAACAATAAACAAGCAATTTGTCCACAAGGATCGCTAGTTACCTAATCGCTACCTAGAAAAGTCAGCAATTGCCAGCAAAAACTTTCGATTTTATATATTATTCATATTTGCTTCTTATAACTATACTATTATTATTACATATTATTATCTTATAAGAGTATAGTGGCAGAGAAAAGGTTAGGGTTCGTAAACCAACTTTGCACAACAGGCATTATTAAATGTCAATCGCCAGATTTTTATTTATACCACCCAAATTTTACCATTTTTATTTAAACATTGGTAGTTTTATCAGAAACAAACATGTTGAAAGCTATATAAAAAGCACTTTATGTGATTTACTTTAAATGACTAACAGTAGACAGAATACAAACTTTGCGTTATGGTATAGTAAAGCTACTATATAATATAATAATGATAATCGCTAGCTAAAAACCTGTAGTGTGTAAACACAACACAGCACTTTAGGTTCGATTACCTATTGATTTATAGTTATGTTTTAGCAAGCGGTACAAAGGTACAATATTTAATTACCAACATATTGGTTTAAATTTTAAAACTAAAAACTCGCAATATGTATACACATTTCTCTATAGCGATATGTATACACATATCTCTATCGCAATATGTATACACACATCTCTATTGCGATAGGTAGCTATTGCCACATTGTAGCTATAAAAATGTTGTTGTGTAGTAGCTACAAGCTATATGTAGCTATTGCAACAACATTGCTAGCTAAAAAGCAACAATATGTAATCATCAACAACCTTCAGATTTGCCGTTATCTTGAAACTAGCTACATTACCTACAACATGTAGCTACTGATATAATATCGGCAGCTAAAATGTTGCGATATATAGCCACCAAATATATGCAAATTTGTGATTACGTTGTAGCTAGCTTGAATGCTACGATATGTAGCTAGCGATATACCGTAGTAATATTGATAGCTGCAAAACTGTAATAAAAGAGCAGAAAAAATATGTTTAGACATTTTTTCAGCTCTAAAAAAGATCATGCACCAAAACGCTTGAAATTTTTTTTTACAAAAAATTTAAAAAAATTGATTTTTATTCAAAAATAATAATTTTTTTAAACTTTTTTGAAATTTCGCTTCTTTTAAGCTCCAACTTAATTTACTTTAAGAATAACATATTTTTGGTAATAGATGGCACCATGTGGTTGGGTGTCTTAAAAAAATTTTTTTTTGTCATAACCCAAACCCAAAAAAAATATTTTTTTGGGTTTGGGTAATTATCATAATGACAACTATGATAATGACATTAGGGTTATGGCAACTATTGTCATAAGGCTAATAATTAAGCAGGTTTTTTCAATAGTCAAATTAGTCTAGTAAATAGAGACCTTAAAATTGGTCAGGTGAAAACTAAGTAGTGCAGAAGCAGTTTTTAGCCTAAAAGTCTCTACTACCCTTCAATTGTTGAAATCCAAAACCCCACCTGCATACCCCTTGAGCGTTTTCCACAATCTGATGTCAAAGTGAGATACCTAATATAATAAATTTCAAAAACATGGTTTTCTTAGGAAATCCTAAAACAGCACCTCTATTCAAATTAAAAATATGAACTTGTCATTTACTAATTTGATCTCATTTAATTTTATATTTATCAAATATAAATGTAAGTTAACAAAAATATAAACTTTTTACAAAAAATAATATCACGGGGGTCAAAAAAAAATTAAAATGGCGGATTTTTAGCTAATTTTGCCTAAATTAGGCCTTTTATAGGTTGTAAAATGTTATTAATGACTATTAACTGACTATCTTTTTCTGATTTGTCATAATTAAAAGAAAATTGAACCTCAAGGATGAAATTTATTACTGTTAATTATTTTCAGGGGGTAAAAATTATTAAAAATGGTGTACTTTTAGCCAATTTTGCCCAAATTAGGCTTTTTACATATTGTAAAATGTTATTTATGATTGTTAGTCTATCTTATTCTGATTTTTGATGAATAAAAGAAAAGTGAACCTAAGGGATCAAATTTAGAACTGTTATGTATTTTCAGGGGGTAAACATATTTAAAAATAGTGGATTTTTGGCTAATTTTGCCAAAATTAGCAATTTTTTGGCTTTTCTCTTAAGAAAATATTCAATTTTTTGGCTTTCTTTTTCTCTTAAGAAGTCAATGCATTGTATTTTTTGATAGGTTTTACATGTGGTGGCACTTTTGTGCTGAATTTATTTGCTTTTGTATGAGAATTTAAAATAAACTGTGATTAATTTTTTTCACAATTTACTACATTCTTTTGTTTTTATTTTTGCTTATATAAAACAAATTATGGAGTGTGTTATTTGAAAAGAACCAACAAAAAAAAATTTTATTCAATTGATGACACAAAGAGATTTAGTGGATTGTTACAATTCAGCAAAGTTCGAAATGAAGATTTGTTACACAAAGAGTTATGTTGGCAAGTTATGACTTCAATATATGGAATACATTGATATTATGTGTCAATTTATCCGTATTTCGCGTTGAGAATCGGAATCTTCATTTAATCATGTTGAATCCTTAACCTTTTTGCAAGTACAGAGTACACCAACTATGCAAAATCTATAAGATTTTACCTACAACATATGCTTGAACTTCCTAAGACTCATCCTTGGATGTATCAAAAGTTGACATCATTTTCATGTAATTCATAGATCAGACCGCTTTTGGGCTGGATTGTGGCTTAATTTTGAAATTGAACAGGTATTTGCATGCATGTGTTAATGTTCTTTCTTTTTACTTTAAAAATTGGTCGCCTCAATTTTTAAATTGTTCATTTAAAAATTGAGGCGACCTGACTAGAGGCAACGGATTTACTTCATCAGTGCGCACTCTATGGCTGCAATCTACGCATTCTTGTGCGGCATTCACAATTCTTTGTCTGATTTGACCGGCAACAAACACAACAGTGGCGATTAACATGAAGAAATGGGAAAGAGTCAAATTAAAAAAGACTATGATGACTTAGATAAAATATTTCAGTTTTTTGAATCAAATAACCCATTTAATTCAAAAAGGTCAGAGCTCCAGTCTCTATTTACTGGTTTGATTGCAGATGAAACAATAAACTGTGACAAAATTGAAATTGTTGGGTTCAATTTACAATTAATGTTGGATGGTGCAGCTGTCGTTGAAGCTTCAATAAAACGAAAGCAGCAAATGAAACCTTTGTCTCATCTGAAGAATATTGTTTGTATCAACAATCAAAAGATCAGAATCGATCCTGCTTTATTATTCACGCAATCAATAGTGATTGCAGAACAATGTGATGATATTAAAAGTTACTTCGACTATGAATTGACTCCAGCTCCAACAGAATTATTTTTAGACAATAACATGAGAAAACCACTGCTAAGAAAGGTAAGTTATTTTACTTTTAGTTTATATATATATATATATATATATATATATATATATATATATATATATATATATATATATATATATATACCACTTTCACAGATATTGTTGATCTGTACAGAAAGTATGTTAAAGCAAACTTTGCAAAAGCTACAATTGTTTTTGATGGTTATAATAACAATCCATCAATAAAAGAATATGAATAGACAATCAATGAAGTGATGTCCTGATATTGATGTATGTATGTTAGTTAGAAGCTAGTTGTCCTGATATTGATGTATGTATGTTAGTTAGAAGCTAGTTGTCCTGATATTGATGTATGTATGTTAGTTAGAAGCTAGTTGTCCTGATATTGATGTATGGTCAGACATAAAGGTGTCAGTCAATCAAAACACTTTCCCTTCAAATCAAACTAACAAGAGTAAATTAATTGAATTGATCAGCGATAAATTTGAAGTTGATGGCTGCACTGTTATGCATGCAATTGATGATGCTGACACAATGATGTTAAAGCAGCTTTGGATCAATGTAAAAATGGAGATTCGACATTACGCCTTCTGCAGCAAACAAAAACCACAAAAATTGTTCGACTACTTTATTAACTCATCTAGTGTGCAAGAGAAAGTTGGGAATGCAGGTTCAAGTTGTTTATCATATTGTACAGCAAAAAAGCTGATGACACACTTTCAGAGATGAGATAAAACACATATACGCTAATGGCTGCATCTGCCTCAAGAATTGTACCATCAAAGCTACCACCTATAAAAAGAGCAGTATAGTAATGCAGTTAACACAGCCAAACCTTCAGGTTTGGCAGTGGAAAACATCGATGAAGTATAGCTTAAATCTGTTGGAATGGGGTTGGAAGATCATAAGTGGAAAATTGGTATCCATCATGACCGACAAGGTATCTTTTTTTTTTTTATGGTACTCATATTCTATACTTGGAGCAAATATACAAAGTTATAATTTTTAAGAACATTGCCTCGGAGAAAATTCTTCACGTTATTAGATGTCCCTGCAAATTATCATCGAAGAGGTCATGTAGATCTAAGCTATGTTTGTGCCAAAGAAATGACCTTTCTTGTGTTTCGGTATGTGGTGATTGCAAACGTGTTGGTTGTGAAAACACAACTCAAGATGAATCCGACAATACTTTTAATGACAACTCACTCAATGATGGAAACATATTCAATATAATTTCAAGTCTATAAAAATTCACTCGTACTGATATAATATTGATTTTTTCATATTGATATAAAAAAAAAAAAAATAACAGTTTTAAATTTAATCATTTTCACTTTTTCACTTTTAGGTTTACTTTTCTTTTAGTTATGGCAAATCAAAAAAAGAAAAATTAATAACAAGAAAAATAACATTTATAACATCTATCATTAATAACATTTCGCAGCTTATAAAAAGCCTAATTTATGCAATATTGGCTGAAAATCCAACATTAGATTTTTATATTATAATCCAGTATTAAATTTCATCCTTGAATTATCTCTTTATTATGACAAATCAGAAAAAGATAGACATGTAATAGTCATTAATAACATTTTACAACCTATAAATAGCCTAATTGGCAAAATTGGCTAAAAATCCGCCATTTTAAACTTTTTTTGACCCTTTTTTTCCTGATATTATTTTTTGTAAAAAGTTTATGTTTTTGTTAACTTACATTTATATTTGATAAATATAAACTTAAATGAGATCAAATTAGTAAACATCATAAAGTTCATATTTTTAATTCGAATAGAGGTGCTGTTGTAGGATTTCCTTAGAAAACCATGTTTTTGAAATTTATTGTACTAGGTACCTCACTTTGATATCAGATTGTGAAAAACGCTCAAGGGGTATGCAAGTGGGGTTTTGAATTTCAACAATTGAAGGGTAGTGAAGATTTTTAGGCTCAAAATTGCTTCTGCGCTAATTAGTTTCCACTTCAACCCTCAATTACTAGACTAAATGGTTAAGTAGGTTAGTTTCGATATTTGATCTTATTTCAAGCAGATTTTTTTTGATAGTTTATTAATTTAATTTAGAAATAAATAAATATATTAAAATCGTCATTCAAATTTAAAACATTTTAAAGTTATTTGATTTGATTTCTACTAAATCAACTAAATGAGACAACTCAATTTCAAAAAATGTAATTGTGAAAAACTTATTTCATGTTTCAGACTTATTTTCATGTTTCAATAAATTATGGCTTTATCATATAGGATGTCCTGGATAAATTTCTTATGTTAAATACAATAGATTGGAGAAACTTCCTATGTTAAATACAAAAGATTGGAGACATTTCTTATGTTTAATACAAAAAATTCAGAAAATAAGAAGAATCCTGGATTTAACAAAAAAACAATAATAATAAGATTTAACAAAAGAAAGATACTTTGAACCTTACTGAATAGATTAGTATGTTGATTAATTTTCTTTGTGTCATCAGAAACATAAATTTATTCACTAATCAGCAAACTCTGTAAACTCATTTATATATGGCATTGCCAACCTTAATTCCAAGGGCTATATATATATATATATATATATATATATATATATATATATATATATATATATATATATATATATATATATATATATATAAATATATATATATATATACACACACACATATATATATATATATATATATATATACATACATATATATATGTAAATGTATATATATATATATATATATATATATATATATATACATACATATATATATGTAAATATATATGTATATATATATATATATATATATACATACATATATATTATTTTAAAACATCAAGAAATACAGTTTCTCTCAATACAAATAATATTATTTTATAAGAAATTTTCGCTGGGTTATAGATACCAGCATCATCAGCTTGTAAAATGTATACATACATATATATATGTATATATATATATATATACATATATATATTCCTCATTGGCCATAAATCAGAGCTCACTATTTATTTATTTTTAAACCCTGTTTGATTGAAATTACTTTAAAAACTATTATACTTTTTCAATATTTTATTAGTATTAAATAATAAGTATCATGTTTAATGTTTAATTTACATGTGGTTTCTTTAAAATTTATTTTGTACTCCTAATTATAAATAATTTGATAACAACTACTATAAAATTTTTATTTTTTATGTTGGTCAAAAGTTAAGGCTCACTGCTTTATTTTTAAAATTTATGTAATACATTCATGATTTTTTTCAATAATTTTGATTTTATTATCATCTGCATTTATTATTTCTGATATTTTTTTGTTTTAAATAGTACTAACAAAAACATGAATTAAATAATAAAAAAGTTACAAAATGAGCGAAGAAATACAGCATGAAACTCCAAAATCGAGAATATCTGAAAAAACACGTTACGAATCAATTTTTCTTCCAAACCAAGGACTATCTCATCGTCAAATAACAAATAAGTTAAATATTGCATATTCAATTGTTGCACGTATTTTAAAACGTTTTACCGAAACAGGTGACATTAAGGATCGGCGCAGATCTGGTAGGCCAGCTGTAACAACACAAAGAGATGAACGTTTATTAAATTGTTTAATGAAACATGACAGAAACTTATCATCAAGCGCTCTCTGCCATAAATTAAAAAATACATGTAGAATAAAAGTGAGTTCAATAACTGTTAGTTTTTCTTGATAGTAATAATTATATGTGGCGATCTGCATGCAAGAAGCCAAGACTTTCAAAGAAACAGCAAAAAGCAAGGATTGCATGCTGCAATCAACATAAAAATTGGCCTGATTGCAAGTGGCAAAATGTTATATTCTCTGAAAAAATGAATGTTGAGGTAGATATGCGAAAATGCCGTGTTATGCTAAGGCGATCACCTAAAGAGAGATTTGATTCAAATTGTACATTAAAACAAACTAAGCAAGGTAGTGGGAGTATAGGCATTTGGGCCTGCATGAATTATGCAGGACTTGGATGCTACAAATTATTTGAAGGTAGACTTAATGCTGATAGATATATTGAAATTTTAGATAATTGCCTTCTTCCCTCAATTGATATATTTAAAGAAGAAAACAGTAATATCATATATCAACAAGATGGTGCACCATGCTTTACAGCAAAAATATGCAAACAATGGTTTGTCAAAAACCAAATATCAATAATGTCTTGGCCTGCTAACAGCCCTGACTTAAATTGTATAGAAAATTTATGGTCATGGTTAGATCATGATCTTGGAAAAATTGAAATTTTAAATGTTGAGCAATTAAAAATTGAAACAAGGAAACTGCTTGACAATGTGCCTAAAGAAATAACTCAAAATCTTGTAAATTCAATGCCAAAGAGAGTAAACCAATGCTTACATGAGAAAGAAGGTTCTACAAAATATTCGAATGCTTATTTTTATGGTTTTCCATTTGTAAATTGTTGTTCTCATATATTATTTGAAATATAACCTTAACTTTTGTCCAATCTTTTTTTCAAAATAATATAACATGTTTCATTATTTTTCATTTTTTGGTATCAAGACCATTATGCTTAAATTCATTTTTTTGATTTCATAATGTATATAGATTTTACTAATAATATTAAAAAATAAAATATAAAAACGAAGTTTTGTTTTCAATTCATTTTATTTTGAATTAATGTTTTATAAAAAAAAAAATAGTGAGCTCTAATTTACGGCCAATGATGTGTGTATATATATATATATATATATATATATATATATATATATATATATATATATATATATATATATTATATATATTGATATATGTATTGAGCGCTCAAAAAAAATTAAACTAATTATTTTAGTTTTAATAACATAATAAATTAAATGACATCCTTTTCTGATGACACCCCCTCTTCCCTTTTGTCTTTTTTTGTCCATTTTATCTTGACCCCTCTACCCTAATAGCATGACGTCCTTTGTGGATGGCTCCTAAGGTGATCTCATTTCATTCCTTTCAACTATGTATATTACATAACTTTAATTATTTAAAATTAATTCACTATACCTAATTTAAAAACATTTAAACCATAATAAAAAAAAAATTAAACAATTCAAACTATATATATATGCATATATATGGCAATCTTCTCTGTTTAGCTAACACTTTCGCATTTAAGTCATTTTGCACATGTCCATATGCCCGGAAAAACTTTGGCTAACCCATAAATAAGCGCTGGCCAAAAAAATAAAAGCATTTTGTTTTGAATTGCAACAAAACTTTTTTGTTTATTTATTTAACTTTTACAAAACGTGGTATACACTGATATATATATATATATATATATATATCAGTGTCATATCCAGAAATTTTTTTGGGCATACCGGTCTAAATATTCTGTCGTTTGGAGGACCTTTTTTTTCTTTTTTTTTTTTTTAGAAGACAAACTTAAAAAAATATATATAATATACCTCACCCTAGTAATTTACGCTTTTCGACAAAAACTTAAAAAAATAATTAACCAAAATAGTCATTAATGTTACGTAGACAACTTTAACGCCAACCTCAACTAACCACTAATGTTTATTAATATGCTTTATTTGCTAACTAATATAAAGAATAAAATCAAATTTATTTCCTTATAGTTTCTTCTATGGGTACACTTTATTGCAGGTACTTGTGAGAGAAGAGTTATAACTATAACATTCAATAAATATATTTATATGCTTCTTTTAAATAGACTAAAAAGATTTATGACATAGCATATTTATTGCACAGCAAGGTCATTAATTCATTCAAAAGTTAATAACTTTTTTCTGTTGTTCTTCTCCTACTTTTTAAATTTTACTCCAATTGTAATGTATTCCATATTTCATCCACGTGAATTTAAATAAAGTATTTTGATTGGCTTAAAATACATAAAATACATCTGTTTTAAAAGTTGTTTCTAAATAACATTAATAATAACTTTGTAGTTATCATCACTAAATTTATCATTACAAAACAGCAAGACAAAAAGTAATAAGGAATTGTTTTATTTTAATATTTCCATGATAAACTTGGTGCTAATATAAAATCATTTTAAATTGAGTTTGGGCAGAAATTTTAAATATCAGTTTTAAATTTACATTAATATTTTATATATACTTTCATTTGGTACAAACTTCAAAACCATGAAAATTCTTCTAAACTTTTAACTTGTATCTAGTTTGACATCAGTATTTCTTCATTTTTTTAGTTTAACAAAACATTAAAATTATTATTAGATGATTATGATAGATGATAGTAATGTATCCTAGTTTTTTTAATAGTATTTCAATATTTTTTATACTATCAAAAAAATTATTAAAGTTTTACCTGATCTTCAAGAAATAACTTCATATCTCCCCACCGATCATTATGTGGATTTTTTTTTAATATAAACTTTAAAGGTGGTTCTCTGACATCAAAATCACAATCTTTTAAACAATATTTCTGAAAAATAAATAAAGCTTTTTATTATAATGTTTTTAGATTTTAATTTTAATTTTAATTCAAAATTTCAAATACAAATTTTTAGGTTTTATAACATCAAAGTCGACAAAAGTAAATGATATTACAGTTTACAATTGATATTTTTTTATGATATTTTTTTATTTTCGTAATGATTTTTTATTTTCGTTATGATATTTTTTATTTTCGTAATTTACCTCCACTAAGGCCAAAAAGACCACTACAGATTAGGAGGTTACTTGTGATTATAACCCTCTCCTAACTCTACAACTCTGAAACACGAACCTTGACGAACAAGGATGCTGCGCAGAGAAACAAGTTGATGTACATGGTAGATAAGTTGATATACATTGAAATACATGGTAAATGATTATACAGGCAATACCTACTACATATCCTAACACAGGTTCATCTTTTTAACTTGAAGTATCCTGCGTTTCTGTCCATTTTCCTGCGTTTCTGTTCATTTTCTGTACTTTGGAATGTTTATTATATATTTAATTTGGAATGTTTATTTGAATCTG
>NC_088932.1:58157500-58265000 GCF_038396675.1 Hydra vulgaris | reverse complement strand
AACTTATTTGTGGCTAAGCATAAGACAAGTTTGTAAACTTTGGATGGGGTCTTTTGGTGGTAAGCTGCCTCCTAAATGATCCGGCTAGGGGTGGTAGCAAAGTAAATGTAGGAAACAGGGTACTTAAATAGAGGTAGTACATATCACATGAGTTATTTTAGTTAAAGTCAATTTTTTAAACAAGGCAAAATAAGCTTAAACTAAAGGTTTAACTACCAACAAAATAGTAGTACCATTTATAATTTAAAATTTATTTATATTATAAATGAAATTATGAAAACCCTCTGACAACGCAAGTGTGGAAATACAAATGTTAAACTATCAAAAAAAAATTTATATATCAGCTTTATTGTATAGATACATATATGTGTGCCCACAAACAAAAAAAAAAAAAAAAAAATGAAGAACGATTAAAAAAAAAATGATTGCTGACCAAACTGAAACCCTTCGTTGATAGAGTAACACTCACTTGAATTTTCCCCTAGCTCTCTTTTTCAGTGTGACATCATATTTCTTAGCTAAGCAGGCAGTATTATATATACTGCCATATTATATATACTATATAAGTATATATATAGCAGGCTATATATATACTTTTACCTCTTTTTCTTTTAATTAAAAGTTCAAATAAAAACTCTCAGTCAATATATATACACTAAGGTTATAGAGCAAAATAAGGGAACTACTATAGCTTATAAGATTATAACATGAAAAATGTTACAACCCTTGTTAAAAAGTTTGATGAAATTTAGCATATAAAAAAAGAAACATTTTGATATTTTTTTAGAAAAAGTCAAAAACAATAAATACATTTTCCACATGTTGCATGCATTATTGTCTGCAATACTTATCTGTAATTCTTCTGCTTCTCCAAACTTTTTTTTGAGAATTAATGCAAGAATGGCTAGAATGGTTCTTCAACTCCAACATGCATAAATAGCAACATAAATCTTTTTTTTTGTGTGATTCTTGTTGTGACATCATTTTTTAGGCTTTAGGCTTGCCCCCTTTTGAACTTATCTTTGCAGTTTTCTTATTCTTAAGTACTACAACCTGATATTTTCCTCAATGTTATATCTTAAACAATTCAGCCAAAAAGTTAGCACCAACTTCTAAACTGTTAAAGGGTTGGCACCATCATGTGACTTGCAGATTTATTTATTGATACTCCTGTAGATGTCACCAAATCAGTTGGATGTCACCTAACTCTTGTTGTAACATCATCTTTATAAGTAATATCATCTTCTTCAAATTCACAATCTGCAGACTCACTTGCACTAGATACATGATTGTAACATTTTAATTTTGATGTTGAGATTGATTTAGCAGGAAGTTTTGTCTAATTCAAGGGTGAATAGTTTATTTATCTGCAACTTCACCTGTTGAGTGGTACACCATCATTTTTTAACTTGTTGGTGTTAAAGTTATTTGTCCTCAGCCATTAACCACTGACCATTAACTTAAGTAATACTAAAAAGACCACAAGTGCATCATATTTTCCTATATTTACATTATATACATAAATTTACTTTAGCAGATTTAGTTCAGCGATGTCCTATTAAACTCTGCACTCTTTAAACTTTAATACCCAAAAAATTTCTTGTGAGATAGCCAGCAATAGCTCGAGAAATTAATTCTCAAAAACTCAATGAATTCCTAATTTTTTTTAAAAAGACATTTTGTATACATATATTTAATTGTATTGGTATTTTACTATCAGTTTATCAGTTCAAGATTAATAAGCAATTAAAAAATTGAAAAAATATGTTGCAAATTTTCCTTCAAAAGTCAACCAACTCATATTCAAAAATAGAGACTCATTCTATTGAAAGCAAAAGAGGCGGTGGATGAGTAAAAGGTTTTGTTGACAAAAACAAAGTGAATAGGATATCATCCCATCAATTACAATCACCTCATCACAAGAGATCCATGAATCCCCCAAAGAGATCTCAACAAAAAGTTTAAATGCAGCCATTTCCTTTTCAGAAAAGCACTCAAGAGCAAGAGCTTACACCAAGAAAAAAATTCCAAAACTGTTAATCGATGGACAATTAAAATCAATTTGCTGCATATGGAAGCTTGTCAAACATTTCAACTAAGAAAATTTATGAATTATTGAGGATGACAAAACATATTACAAAAAAGATTTCTCAAAGTTGCCTGGCTATCAATACTATTATCAGGAAAACAGTATCTATGTCAGTAACAAATTTGAGTATATTCAGAAATAAAAATGTTTGTTCTGAAGATCCTTGTGTGGGAAGGGATTTCCTTTTGTGGCCTTAAGAGCACTCCATTCAATAGTGCTTCATTTATAACTCAAAAGACTTTGACTTCCATTTTGAAACATCTTTTGCCATTTATTAACAAACACAGCAAACCTGTCATCTTTTAGCCAGATTTGGCAGCAATCCACAACTCCAAGAAGACAATGGAGTTGTAAAATAAAAATAGCATCACAATCATCCTGAAAGAAGCAAATTCTCCAAATTGTTCTGAGCAGCACATAATCAAGTGTTACTATACACTTGTAAAACAAACGTTGTTGAAAAGCAACAAATCAGCAAAAGATGTCAAAGAGTTTAAGCATAAATGGAGCAACAGCATTAAAAAAAAAAGTCACTGAAACCATAATGGCACCTAATCTCAAAAAATATTTACTTTCTAAACATTCTTTGAATTCTGTACAAAGTGATAAAAAAACTTTAAAGGATAAAATAAACTTTATTATAAAAAAATTTAGAATTAATTTGAATTTTTTGAGCCACTGCTAATTATATCTAAACGGAAAGTTTTGGGCCCAACCAATATGTACTGAAGCCTCATTGGAAGTCAAGCTTCATTCAACGCCATGATATTCACCTTCTTGTACAGCTGCTATATCTCATCGTAATCATTTTTTCATCTTTTTCAAAAGAACAACTCTCTTGAGAAGAAATGGCTATTTATTATTGCAAGAAATCGACATAAAAAGGTGCTGTCTAAGTTCCATTATTCTCAGTTCACTAAATCTTGTATCTTATCTCAGAAGTTAGGCTCTAAAGACTTTTGGAAAACCTTCAATAGCATCATTAACAAGGGTAGGTTTAACATTTCATCTCTCATTTATGGGACTGATTTTAAAAATGGTATCTGTTGTTCCAATTTTCAAAAACTCTGGTGAACATTCTGACCCCTCTAATTATCATCCAATCAGTCTTCTTTCTGTTATTAGCAAGGTCTTTGAGTCATTGTTCAACAAATTTCTCACATCCAATTTTGAGTCAAATAACTTACTGTCAGACAATCAATACAGTTTATCAATCCTCTTGCTCTTTGGCATAGTTGCTAACTGCTGTGACTGAAAGACTTTACCGTGGATTAGATGGAGGTGGAGAGGCTAGGGCTAAATACATATATGACATATTTAAAGCTTAAATATGTCATATATGTATTTTTTTTTTTTTTACTTTATTGAAAGCTTTAGATATATGACATATCTAAAGCTTTCAACAAAGCATTTGACATGCTGGTCTTCTCCATAAGCTTGTTTCTGGATGGTGTATCTGGGAAAGTTTTTGAGATTATTAAATCGCTTCTTTCTAACCACTTAAAGTCATTTAGTTGGTTTCTTTCTAAACCAATGTAAAACCACTAAAATTCATCCTTGAAGACCATCACTTTTCTTCATTTCCAGTAACTTCTGGGGTACCTTAAGGTTCTATCTTTGGTCCTGTTTTGTTTCTTATCTACATTATTGATCTTACCGACAACCTTACATCTAAAGTAGCTCTTTTTGCTGATGACTCAACTTTATACTCCTGTCTTGACAAAAAGTCTTCTCTTTTTGATTTCTTAGAACAGGCAGCCAATCTTGAATATGATTTCACTTCTGTAACAGATTAGGGCTTGCAGGGGCTTGTAAATTTTAACTCCAACAAAACTTACTGCAAACAACTATCGCAATACTGTTGACATTCCTATATTAATGAATGGCAACTCTCTCACTGAGTCCCCTTCTTTACGTCTTCTCGGACTATCGTTTACTACTGACCTTTCATTTACTATACCTTTATAGTATACAGTAGTTTTAGAAAAAGAAAAAACAAATAATAATGAAAGAAAAGCTTGCTGCCTCACGCGGAATTCTCAGTTGATGTAGCGGCACTCCTTTGTGGCAGCAGGCTATAAGATAGCTGATGTATGTACTTTAGCACTTGGCTATTTCAATGTGATGTCAGAGATGTTGTCTAAACAATTATATATATCAGAGTTGGGCTGTAGCGTCACTTGGTCAGCTATTTTGAAACTCAGCTACATGCAGACTTTTCATTTGGTAGCGGAGTTACAAAGTGCTTTTACTAAAAAATTTGTTAGCGAATTGAGGTCGCTACAAAAAAAAATCTGAAGCACTATTCTGCTACCATTTTAATTTAGAAATTTATTATTTGAAATTGTTTATACTACAGACCTTTTCATTTACTGAAAATAAAGTGAAAGGAAAAAGAATTTTTTATAATATCAAAATTTTCTTTTGTTATCAAAAGAATCTTAGTTGTGTGCAATTCGATTTAAAACTTTGATAACTGTTTCTTATTCAGAATATACTTTGCAAGTTTAAGAAGTGTTATATTTAATTGAAATTTGGTATTTTATTTTTTTAATACTCAAGTTGATGCAATAACTACAGACAGTAAATCAAACTATGTTAGTGTCTTCAACCAGTTTTTTTTCAACAAGTTGGAAAAACAGTTGATTCTGAGCTAGTCAACTTGTTAGTTAGTAAACAACCAAGACTGGTATTTGACCTGGGCCAAAGCCAGGTTTATGGCTGGGGCTGTATAAATATTGGTGCATAGTGATATGATATATAAAAATAAGTCAAAATGCACAAATGTTTATGCAGTCCCGTCCGTAGAACCGGCCTAGGCCACAGTCAAATACCAGCCCCGGTCGTTTACTATTTCTAGTAAGAGGAAATTCTAGAAAGTTGCAATGATGATATCATTCTACCAAAGCACCATTGTGCAGCTCAGACAACAAACATTTTTTGCTTTTAAGGATACCTAGAAAGTGTCAACCCATAATTCAAACCCAAGGCCATTCTTTTTAAAGCCAGCTGCAATAGCCCAGGAGAGATGGAATGCCCAAAATAGGAGGACTGTGATAATAACATCAAGGCAGCCCTGAGGTTAGGAAAACCAGGGATCACCAGTTTAAACTTCTCTACGATGCTTTAAAATACCTATCAATTTGAAACACACCAGGCAGATGATGGCAACATTGATTTAAGTTATAATTTACTCATAAAAATTAGCAATACTAAATAGATTTAAATTTAACAAAGTACAAAACACTACAAAGTGGGTCAATACATATTATCCCATATTGTCTATAGTTGCCCATTATAATCTAAGTACATTACGCGAGACCATATTTAATGACTGAGACAGCGACAAGTACTGGAATGCATGCAGGGAGAGAAATATTCACAAACCGTTTTGTGTCCCGGAGAAAAACCCTACCACAAACAGTAATCCATATATATAAACATATATATATGTTTATATATATGATATATATATATATATGTTATATATTTACATATATATATATATAGATATATATATATACATATATATATATATATATATATATATATATATATATATATATATATATATATATATATATATATATATTTAAATATGTATATGTATATATTATTTTAAGTTTAACATAATTGTTTTCACATTTGGGTGGTTTGGACGAAATTTCATGAGTTCTCATTTTTTCTCTCGATAAATTATTGGAAACATGTTAAATAAAAAATGATAACTAAAAAAGTAACACATAAATAACACGGGAAAACAATAAAATAATTTATTTAGTATTTTTATCAAAATAATTATACAAAAAGTTCAAAAAAATAAAAAAATATATACATATATAAAAATTAAATAGAGTAAATATATACAAGGTTTTAATAAATGCTGGTACAAATCTCAGTATATTACAAAGAAAAAAAAAGGTGTAAAAATAAATAATTTTACAAGTGTAATGATTGTGGTTAAAACTCTTCATACCATTAAGAAAACAGGGTACTAGTTTACCTTAACTCTTCAAACCTTAATTATATATCCCATTAAGACATCCTTTAATGATAATGCATGACAAAATCTTTTCTTCTGCAATATCTGTAATTTAACAGAATTATTAAAAAATATTTGACATTTTGTTTTAATATAAACTTTAAATAATTCAAAAATTTATATGCAAGACACATTTAGTTTATTTTTGCATTATAGTTATTTTTTGAATATTAATCATTTCTCTGCATTAATTCATTATTTTATTCTTATGTTATTATTATAAACAGACTTCTTAAGTTATTAGATACTCTATATATTTTATTCAACTAATTTTTTCATTTCAGATCATTTTTTTTTTATTATTATATTTTGTTCTCTCATAGCTTTTTAGTTTTTTTAGTTTTTTTAGTTTTTTTTTCAAATAAGGTTTTGAACCAAATAAACTGTTTTGTTAACTATATAAAAAAAAGTTTATGTTTTAATCTTCAACTCTTATGTGCTAAATACACAAGCAGAACGTTTATTATTATACATAAATTTTTTCCCAAGCTTATTTAGACATTTATTAATTTTTAATTATTATCAACAACAAAAAAAAAGCATCTTAAAACTAGGAAAAAAAAAAACAGAAAATATATTTATCATCCACTGATAAGAATAAAAACTTTTGTTGCAATCAGGCTTTAAAAATCATCGACCTTTAAAAAATCTTGTAAATATTGATTTGTAAAAAATTAGGTTTTCGTTTATTTCTCGCCTTAGTATAATTCTTAAATATTAAATTCTATAAAATTATGATTATAGAGCTGTTCAAAAATGTGTATTTGGCCGCAAGCTACACTAGAACTAAATTGTTTTACATGTGTTCCGTAAAAATTTCCCACCCACACTTATATATTAGGGCCCCCTCCCTCCATTTATTAGATTTGAACTGAAATTACCATCCACCCTTTTATTGCCTCCCTTGTATTAAGCACACAAAGGTACTATTTTCAATTTTTTTTTTCTTTTTTCAAAATAAAAGTTCTTCAAAACAAATATTGAAAAAACCACAAATCAAAAACTTCTTAGATAGTTACTGCATTGCTGAAGCAAAATCTTATGATAGATCTGAGTAATAAGTAATAATAATAGATATGATTTTAAAATATACCTGCATATATATATATATATATATATATATATATATATATATATATATATATATATATATATATATATATATATATATATATATATACATATATAAATTATGTTAGTGTATTCTACAAACAGAGTGCCCAATGTTCTAAAAGAACAGAGCAATAATAAATTAGTAAAAACACTTATCTAATTTTTGATTTCTTCAACACGGTGTTTCACCATCAGTAGGTTCATTAGGAAGATTCTTCCTGATGAACATACTGATGGTGAAACACAGTGTATACATATATATATATATATATATATATATATATATATATATATATATATATATATATATATATATATATATATATATATATATATATATATATACATATATATATACGCATTTATATTTTTAAATTATCATCATACAACCATGCTGAAGCAGAATAGTTTGTTAAAATGACATTGGGTTGTGCCATACCTTTTTAAAATTGTTAAAACCATACCATTAAGGAAAGGTTGTTTTAGAATTGTTAGAACTTTATTAAGGTTATTGTGAACCATTAAGGTTAGTAACCAGTTAGTTTGAAAAATCATAAAACTACTCTTTAAGTAATATTTGGATTTATATAGGATTTATATTTATATATATTTATAAGGAATATACCATCCAAGTAATTTAATTTTGATTTATTTTTTTCAAATATAAAACTTTTATATAAAAATTTTATTTTATATTAAGTTTAAACTGAATTCTTAATACTAAAAAATTCTGTTTTGTGAAATGCTTCTATAACAGTCAGTTGTTACATAAAACAATGTTTTTACTAAGACTATTTTTTCAAATATATGCTTCAATAGATTAATAAAAAAAAAAAAGTGCAAACATGCTATTAATAACTTTAAATTTATTTAAAAATAATTTATTCAATGCAATGATTTCACAAATGGTGGGAAAGATACAAGAAAATTAAATGTAAAGATTGAATGACAAGAAAAAAACAAATTTTTGCCACAAATTCCAATACGTATGGATTTTTCAAATTACATCCTGATTATTTGTCAAATCATGTTTTTCAATACTCTGATTTTTTTTAACCGGTCAACCATGAGTTGATGAACCAAGAATTCATTTTGGGAGGTAAAAATAGTAATTCTAAGACCCATTTAACAGGGTTTTTTATTTAATATATATTAAACAAAATAATTATCTATTTTATTTAACATTTTCTTTTCATTTTTTTTTTCCTATTTTGATTCATTCCCAACAAGGCTGCAAGCAACCACTATTAAGTTGGGAGTTACTAGAAAAAAAGAATAGAGTTATAGAGCAAGGAAACAATTAATAGAAGATTAAGAGAGTTGAAAGTTGTATGAGTCAGGAAAACATGAAGATGGGAGAAAGTTCCAAAGGGTTGAAATGCGGGGGAAAAGATAGACGATTAAAAGTTTTTGGAGCATGTATGAACAGATACAGTAAATGAATGAGACTAAGCTGAATGATGAAGAACATATACAGTATAAGAATGAGACTTTGATGAATGGCAAGTTGAGAGAGAATGAGTTTTATTTGATGGAACTAAAGATGATAGTTCCTCTGAGCAACAACCATGATAGTTAAGGAAAGAAGGTTCAAGTTTAGCAGATAGAACAGGTCCAACTACATTTACAATGCATTTTTGGACCTTGTCTTGAAGAGAAAGAGCATCATTAGAAGAACCAGCCCAAATATGACAACAGTATTCCATACAGGTACAAATCATAGATTTGTAAAGGTAGAGAATGGAATCAGGAGAGAGAAAATGATGAGCACAATAAAGAGAGGCAACCTTAGCAGATGTGAATTTAACAATCAATTGTATATATGGTTTCCATGAAAGGTCAGTAGTAAATGATAATTCTAGAAGACATAAAGAAGAGGACTCGGTGAGAGGGTTTCCATTCATCAATATGTCGACAATACTGCTATAGTTGTTTGCAGTAAATATCTGAGTTTTTGCTGCAGTTAAAATTTACAAGCCACTGTGAGCCCCAACCTGTTACAGAAGCGAGATCAGATTCAAGATTGGTAGCCTGTTCTAAGCAATCAAAAGAAAAGACTTTTTGTCAAGACAAGAATATAAAGTTGAGTCATCAGCAAAAAGAGCTACTTTAGATGTAAGGTTGTTGGGAAGATCATTAATGTAGATAAGAAACAAAATAGGACCAAGGATAGAACCTTAAGGTACCCCAGTTAGTTGCTGGAAATAAAGAAGAGAATTGGCCTTCGAGGATGACTTTAATAAAGTGGTTAGAAAGAAACAATTTGATTATCTTAAAAACTTTCCCAGATACACCATATGAAATAAGCTTATGGAGAAGACCAACATGCCAAACTTTGTTGAAACAAGTCACAGCAGTTTCAACAAAGTTTGAAGGGGTCAAAATGTTCACCAGAGTTTTTAAAAATTGGAACAATAGATGCCATTTTCCAGCAGGCAGGAAAACAAAACTCAGCCAAGCACTTAATAAATAGTTTAGAGAAAATTTAAGAGAGAATTCTGGAGAACAATTTTGTAAGAATTTGACAGGAATGTTGTCTGGACCACAACCCGTAGAAGAGTTTAATCAAGATATGACTTTAGCAATGGAAGCTGGAGTGATTTGAATGTCTAACAATGGGTTAACCTGTTTAATTGGGAATGGAAGGAAGAAAATGGCCATAAGATTCAAGAGTTGTACTAGAAGAGAAGTGCTTTGCAAATTGTTTAGCCTGATCCTTGGGAGAGGTAATAAGATCAGTCCCATGATTGAGAGACGTAATGTTAGACCTTCCTTTGTTAACAACGCCATTGAAGATTTTGCAAAAGTCTCTAGAGCCTAACTTCTGAGATAAAATACAAGATTTAGTGAATTGAGAATAATGGAGATTAGCATCTGACAGCACCTTTTTGCATAGATTTCTTGCAATAATAAATAGCTGTTTGTTCTCAAGATAGTTGGTCTTTTGAAAAAGATGAAAAAAATGATTACGATTAGATACAGCATCTGCACAAGAGGGGTTACCATAATCCAGGACCGTCACATAGGGTGAGTCCGAAAATGAAGTACGAGATGAAAGATTTAAAGAGATCATTGCATGGTCAGAACCACCTAAGGGAGAAAAAGGAGAAACTGAACACAAGCTAGGGTCAGAGACCAGACATAAATCAAGGATTGAAGGTAAATGATTAGGGTTGTCAGGAAAACAAGTCACAAAGTTAATTATCTAAGTAAGAGATTGAGAAATGCAGAAGTTACAGGCTTTAGTGCCAGCAGACATTAGAGTGGTAGAGTCAGTGGCATTAGAGCCAAACCATTCAGTGTGATGAGCATTAAAGTCACCAATAACAACAATATTGGCAGAGGGGTAAAGAGAGAGGGCATGGTCAATTTGATCAGAAATTATATCTAAAAGAGTGCAGTCTTAGGAAGAAGGAAAACGATAAAGAACAAAGAAAAAGGTGATAGAGTGAAGAGGTGCTATGCAGAAGCACATAAAAGAATGGTCAAAGGATTTGAACCTGATTTCAAGACAAATAAGTGAATTGATGTGTGTGTATATCCCCAAGCCAAGCATGTGACTACTGGAGTCTTTTCGAATCAAAAGTTAGTACCCATCAACACTGAGATCGGAAAAAAAGAATAGCAGAATTTAAATTAGTCTCTCTAAGAGCAAGCAAGCCTGGTGAATTTTGCAAGAGGTAAGATTCAACTGATGGAAGGTTGCTTTATTACCACGAATATTTGTAAAAGATTCATTAAAACTGTTTTCTAGAAAATTGTTTTGCAGATAGATATAAAAGTAATGGTTACAATAGGAAATTGCAGCAGCACAATGAGAGAAAAACTATGGAGAAGAGTGAGACTTGACTTGGAATCGTCAAGAGGGAACAAAAGATTCCATGCCAGCCTGAATCCCAGAAGTTACATAAGAAGCACATTTGTCAGCAGGAAGACGAAATATTTCGACGCAAGGGCCATCACGAAGAGAAAATCACGTAAAGAGTCCCAGTCAACTTCAAGGTAGTTGTAAGAGGTACAATGATAAGGGGATTCTGATGATGAAGAAGAATGATGATAAAGATACGATGATATTCAATAAAACAAATGTGATAACTGTTTAAAATGTTATAGTATAACAATTTGCATAATATTTATGGTTAAATTCAACAAAAGTATTTACCTAAGTGCACTTAATAGTATTTACTTTTAGATAATGTCAACCTAAAAGTGTCAATTTTTTAAAAACCTTGTTTCTATGTTGTTATGTTGAAATTTTTGTGCTGACCTGATGCAAACTAAAAATAGTTAAAGATAAATTATAAGTCGGCAATAAATTGTAAAATAATGTAAGTCAACAATAAATTGCCAACCTTAAACTATTATTTCTTATTTTTTTCTGATTCTGCTTAAGCTGTTATTTTGAATAGTTTCCTTTTCTTTTCTGTTAGTTAACGTATTTATTTGGTGCATGTGTGCCAAGTTTTATTTAAGAAATATTTAAAAAATTTTAGATAAAGAAAATGATAACAAAGACAATCAGATGTTTATTAATGAAGCAAATTGAGACCATTATTAATTAAATGACAATCAACAATCACAATTGTCATGTTGCTGTTGCAATCTTTGCTACATTAGATAAAAAACCTAATAATGAAAATAAAACAGTCCACATTGATTTTTAAGGATGGTCCTGCTGTGTGTGGTACAACATTTAAATAAAACTTTAATTGCTGAAATCTGCAGCAGACATTTAATTGCTACAGCTGTGTGGAGAGGCATAGTTGCAACTCATTTAAATAAAGGATGCACATAACATGGTTTATTCAACCTTTTACAAGATGTTTGCGATAACAAGTTTCCTTTTGATGAAAAAGTTACTCTTTTGTAAAATACTTCCAGTATTTTTCACCAAATACTTCCAGTTGTAAAAAGAGGGAAATCAGCTGAAATTGTTGAAGTGTGTATAAAATGCTCTTAAATAATAAAAAATCCTCAATTTTCTGTAAGATTAGCAATGTTAGATTAGCAATGTTAGATTAGCAATGTTAGATTAGAAATGGCAATAAATAAATGTCAAAGCCAAACTTTAACAAAGTTGGTTGAAAATTCTTGTATGACCAACTCTATGTTGCATGTTCAAGAACAAGATTGTTTAACAATTTGTTTTTTAAAGTCAACAAAGATATATTATAAGGTACATCATTTAACAAATGTTACACAAACAATGTTATATTTACAAATCTACATAATTTATAAATGATTATTGTTTTACTATAAACACAACATAACAGAAAAAAAGTTAACTTAGCAAATTTGAAAAGTTAGACGAATCAGATCGCTCTCCAGAATCTTTGAAAATAGGGATACCAGATGCCGAAATGTCATGAGCAATAGCCTTTAATAGGGATAACAGATGCCGAAATGTCATGAGCATTAATAGGGATAACAGATGCCGAAATGTCATGAGCAATTTACAACATTTGGGCCGCTTAACCATAAATTGATGAGTCTTCGCATTACCACTAACCATACTACATGCATAAAGTCTAAAGAAAACTTTGTCACCATTTTTAATTTTTTTAAACTCAATTAAATTAAACACACTAATAAACACTTATTTAATTAAATTTAACAGACCACTATGATGTTCTGAATGTTTTTTGATGACATAAATCTGAATTGATCCTTAAAATTGATCAAATATGTGGGAGTGTTATCTTGCTACACTACTCTCCTTTCTGAACACAACACTCACATTAGTTATAACCATTGTGTCCTGTAATACACTTAACAAATGCTCTAGCTAGGACATCACATATAATAACAGCAAGATTGATTTTGTACTCAATATTTTCATAGCTAAAACTCAGGTGATCATTCTGACCCCTCCAATTATCAGTCTTCTTTCTGTTATAAGCAAGGTCTTTGAGTCTTTGATTAACAAATTTCTCACATTATGAGTCAAATAACTTACTGTCAGATATTCAATACGGTTTTCGATCCTCATGCTCTACGGCTAACTATCTAACTGCATTAGATAGAGGCGAGGAGGCTAGAGTTATTGCTTTTGACATATCTAAAGCTTTTGATAAAGTTTGTCATGGTGGTCTTCTCCATAAGCTTGTTTCATATGGTGTCTGTTTCATCTGAGAAATTTTTAGAGATTATCAAATCGTTTCTTTGATTTGTTTCAATTGATGCTAACTTTGCAGTGGATTCAATTTTTTAAGAGCTCAATAGGAATAGAGAACATAATAAGAAATATAACAAGATAAAAAATAAACAAGAATTACATGAAATAAAAGACTTGGGGTTACAATTCATTAATTCACTAAATACCAAAAAACACTGCAATAATTATTATCAATAACCAAATTTTTGTCCGGTCACTGCAAGCTTTAAGCTGTTACAGTAAGGAAATGTATATATATATATATATATATATGTATATATATATATACATTTAAGACCTTTGATAAAAATATCAAAAAAATACCTTTGAAAATTATCAAAAAAACTCCTTTAATGAAAAACAAAAAGAAAAAAAAATCGATCCTTTACTTAAGTTATGTCATTTAACTTGGGAATTTAGTCTAAGCTCACAAGATTGTTAGCCAAAACTTACAAGTTTTGTAATGAGCCTGGTGGAAAAATAGGAGCATTTTACTTTTATAATGAATAAACAAATTTTTTTTGATAAGAACACAATTAAAAACAAATAAAAAAATATTACCACAGACAGATTCATGTAAGTAAGCATGTTTTTTGAAACAAATCATTTGTTGATGGTTTGTATAACTTCTTTGTTTTTCTCTGCCTCTAAACAATAATTTATATACAGTATGTTTATGTTATTTAAAAAGAGTTTTCATTTAGTAACTGAAATTTATATGTGTATATATATATATATATATATATATATATATATATATATATATATATATATATATATATATATATATATATATATGTATATATATATATATATATATATATGTATATATATATATATATACATATATATATATGTATATATATATATATATATATATATATACAAATATATATATATATATATATATACATATATATATATACACACATATATACATATACCCCTGTATAAAGTAAGGCTTAGTTTGAAATAAATCAGGGAAAAAGGCTAAAGAATAAAAGACTAGCTGTGCTTGTTAACATTGAGGGTTGTCACAACTTTTTGGAGTACCTGCCTTAAAGTCTTCTTCAGGTGAAGATATATATATATAGGAATCATGAAAATACTTGAAGAGTATGATCTCATTTCAAAAGTATGTGGAGTATGCTTTAATACAACTTTAAGTAATAATGGTTCTAGAAAAGGATTACTTATGAGGATTGCAGGAGAGGTAGACAAATACCTTCTTTTACTAGCATGTAAGCATCATATTACTGAGCTTAGAATGGTTCATTTCTGCAAAGCAGTGATAAAAGAGAATAGCATAGGGCCTGAAAATCCTTTATTCATAAAGTTCAAACATATGTTTGAAAACCCTAAATTCGAGTACAACAAAAATAAACTCACTTCTTTTGATTGGAATACCATGGAAGCTTCTTTCAAAACTGTACCAGTTTTGAAGGAAGTTAGCTGAACCAACCATGCAGTATTTATCCCTTTCTGCACATTTCAAATTAAAGAAAACTGAAGTTGTTCATTAAGCGAGGCAAGAGTTTATACTACCTTAAACTTCAGCTTTTGTGCAAGCAACTGGCATTTGAAAAAGAAAATAATAATCAACTTGTAGATTTGAAACTTATCTGTGAGTTTATAGTATATTTTTACGCAAGGAAATTTCTTCAAGCACATAAAGCAATTCAATCTTTTGCTTTTGAGCTTGATTCAATCTTTCACATAAAAGAGTAGAAGAATGTTTGCTCCAACCTGGAGGCAATTGATGCTGTGTTAGCATCTCTTTATAAGCATACATGGTATCTTGATTCAACAAATGTTCCCTTCGTACTTTTGGATAAAAATGTTTCTATGGATAAAAAAAGCAGCTATTGCTGATGCTTTGCTTTCCTTCCAAATGCCGATTTTTTTTTAAACATAAAAGCAAAGATAGAATAGATATGAATAATATCATACAGTGGGTAGCCATTGAAATAGGGCCATCACGTTTTTTGTTTATATTGTCAGCATTAATTCACCTTTCAAACGTAAAATTCACAATTTTTTATAATTATTTACTACATTATTACAAATTATTGTGTAGGTAACACTATTTTGTTGCTAGCAACACTGTATTTTACATGTTTTGACAAGTAAAACCGTGAAATTGTGTTCAGTTACCATTTGTAGAGTGCCGAAGCTTGTTGTGTGTGTGTTAAGGATCTTTCTTCAAACGTTATTTTTAACCAACTATTTTTCAAAATTTTAATTTTTTAAGTGTTTTATTAAGTGAAAGACTTCTTTGAAAGTAGTTTTTCAAAAAATATACATTATTTTAACTTTTTTAATTTTCTTTTACATATTTTTGTAGTGTGTTTATTTGTCTTTTAAATTTTTTTAAAGTTTCTGATAATTGGTAAAAAAAAAGATGTGAATGTTTGTAAAGCAAGTGAAATAATGTCACTTTTAAGCAACACTAACTATTTTCAACAAGAAATTTCAAGAAGAATTGGCGTTTCTAGGCAGAGTGTGCAAAGAATAGCATCAAAAATAAAAAACGGCGAAAACCCTATATCCACACTCCGTAAAAACTGTAAAGGAAAACGCCTTACAACGCCAAGGTCTGAGAGAACTATCAGGAATATTTGCTTGGAGAATAAAAAGAAACCCAGAAAAATAATCACAACATTGATTAAAGATGCTGGAATTAATATTAGTGATCACACAGTTAGGAGACCCTTAGATGAGTTAGGCTTTAAGTGTGATCGCCCTGCGAAAAAACAAAAATTAATGCCTGCCATGAAGGATAAATGACTGAAATGGGCTATAAAACACCGCAATATGACAACAGATGATTGGAGAAAGGTAATTATTTCTTAAACATGTCATTTTCTGCTTTATTTCTCGATTTTCTTTAGATTGATGAAAGACTAACATTTTTTGAAACATTTGTTTTCAGGTGTGCTTTTCTGATGAATCTACGTTTCAGATCTTGGGTGAAAAATTTAATCCAGACTGCATTATCGAGACAGTAAAACATCCATTTTCAATTATGGTGTGGTCCGTTATATGTGGTAAGGGTACGGGAAGGCTTTACATAGTCCAAAGGACAATGAGACAGGACCAATACAAAGAAGTTTTGGAGCAAAAGCTCATTCCTCAAGTCTCGGAATGGTTTCCAGATGGCGAATTTATATTTATGCAAGATTCTGCCCCATGCCATACGGCAAAATCCATTAAAAAGTTTCTTGGAGAGAAAAAATTCCACTGCTGGATTGGCCAGGAAATTCCCCGGATCTTAATTCTATAGAAAACCTGTGGAAACTATTAAAACGGGAGGTTTCTTTAAAAGAACTGGTGACAAATAAAATCCAGCTTATTGAAAAACTAATTGAATGTTGGCATTGAAACTGTAAATAGTATATAATAAATAACTAAAATAAAATAACTAAAAATAATGTAAAATAACTAAATAGTAACAAATTCTCTCGTTTTTGGTTGATGAGTTTTCTTGTCTAATTTTTTCATTAATAGGGTTAGATGATCAGAGTGAGAGACTGGTTGTCACTTCCACCCCAATAATGGCACACCCAAGCCTCATTAAAGAATTTAGAAAACTTTGCCAAACTGTTAACTATTGTGGAATGATCTTTCTGAACAAGCAATTGATGAAGATGACAAGTAGAACAGACTTGTCGACTTAACTGTCGACAAAGTAAAGTCAACTTTTAGAGTTCTTGGTGTTGGAAAAAGTAAATCATCAGATGATGTCTGATGTCACTCTCTAAATTAAAGAAAAGGAAACTGTAGACTTAAAAAACTGTAACTTATTTAAAATACTTATATCAATTAATGCATAACTTTTATCTTAATAGTATTTGCAAAATTATGTAAAAAACATGATGACATACTCTTTTAAAATGAAAATATAGATAACAAATGACTAAGAAAAAAAAAATTGAATAACAATTTCATTTTAATCACCCTAAAAATACCCAGAAAACACCCTATTTTTCCTTTTTTAAATTTTGTGACAAAATTTGCCTTGAGAGCAACTTCAATGTCAACCATCTGATTACTCTAAACAAATTTTGACAAAGTTTTTGCACATTTACTCCAACTTTAGCTGGGTATGTACTTTATTTTCAAAAATTCTCTCAAAATGACTACCCTTAATATATATATACGTATGTATACATATATATATATACATATATATATTTAGTAAGTGACACAAGAGACGCTAGCTCTTTAGAGCAGTGCCCATTATAGTATTTGCAGAAAGAAGAAAGAGAAGCAACATTACAACAATATGATAATAGTTGGAGGTTGGTTGCAAGAGCAGTTCAACTATGTTTACAATGCGTTTTTGCACCTTGTCTAAAAGAGAAAGGGCATCATTAGAAGATCCGCCCAAGATATGGCAACAGTATTCCATAAAAAGCCAGATTTGAGATTTATAGAGGTAAAGAATAGAATCCGGAGTAAGAAAGTGTTGAGCACGATAAAGAGAAGCAACCTTAGCAGATGCTAATTTTGTAATTGATTTGATATATGGTTTCCAAGAAAGATGGTAAGTAAGAGTTAAATCTAGAAGATAAAAGGTAGATGACCCAACATTACCCGAGTACATTACCCTTCATAAATATAGGAAGATCTAAATTATTGCAATAATGATTGACTGATCAGAGAGTGTTGGCTTCTTATGACAAGAATATATGGTAGTATCATCAGCAAACAATGCCAACTTAGATGTGAGAATATCTGAAAGATCGTTAATGTAAATTAAAAAGAGTATAGGGCCTAGGATTAAACCTTGAGGGACCACTAAAATGACAGTATATGAAGAAGAGTGTTGTTCATTGAGGACAACTTTTATACCACAATTGGAAAGGAAGGAATCAATAATCTTAAAGATGTTACCAGATACACCATAAGAAGAAAGCTTATGAAGAAGACCAGCATGCCAAATTTTATCAAAAGCTTTAGAAATGTCAAGAGCAATGGCCTTACCCTCTCCACCTTTATCTAATCTACAATAAAACCTATCGGTTATTACTGTTAGCAAATCAGCTGTAGAACAAGAAGATTGAAATCCATATTGATGATCAGAAAATAAGTTATTAGATTCAAGATTAGAAATTGTTTGTTAATTAAAGATTCAAAAACCTTGCTTATGAAAGGAAGAAGACTAATGGGACTGTAGTTAGAAGAATCAGATCGCTCTCCAGAATTTTTGGGATAACAGATGCCACTTTCCAGCAGACTGGAAAACAAGACTCTGATAAGCACTTGTTGAATAGTAGTAAAAGTATAGAAGACAGTTCCGGAGAACACTTCTGCAGTACTATAACAGTATGTTATAGTCTTGCAGAAGTATGTTGTCCGGGCCACAAGCTGTAAAAGAGTCTATGCAGGAAATCACTTTAGATACAGAAGCTGGAGTGATACAAATATCAAGCAATGGATCAACCTGTTTGTTGGCTATAACAGGTAGAATGCAACTAGTGGAATCAAGTGATGATATTGATAAAAGTTCTTGGCAAACAATTCAGCTTTGTCTTTAGGTGAGGTAACAAAGTCTGAACCATATAAGAGAGGTGGAATTACAGATTTGCCCTTATTATTGATACTATTAAAAATGTCACGAGAGCCTAATTTTTGTGATGAAATACGAGATTTCATGACCCGAGAATAGCGGGCTTTGGCGTTCGACAAAACGTTTTTACAATGGTTTCTAGCAGTAATAAACAGACGTCTGTTTTCTGGAGAATTGTTTTGCTGATAGATATGGAAGTCACAGTTTCCATTGGCAATCGCAGCAGCACAATGTGAGGAAGACCATGGAGGAGAATGAGGCTTGACCTGGAATCGACAAGAGGGAATAACAGATTCCATGCCAGCTTGAATCCACGAAGTTATGTAAAAAGCACATTTGTCAGCAGGAAGACGAAAGATTTCTACCCAAGGGCCATCACGAAGAAAATCACGGAAAGAGTCCCAGTAAGCTTTCAAGTAGTTGTAAGAGGTACGATTATAGGGGGAATCAGATGATGAAGAAGAATGAGATAATAATTTTAGAGAGATCAAACCGTGATCAGAAGCACCTAAGGTGAATGTGGAAAAACTGACCACTAACAAAGATCAAAAACAAGACAGGTCAGGCAGAGAAGGTAAATGATTCGGTTTGTCTGGAAAGTTGACAATTTAAGTTAGGGATTGAGAAAGGCAAAAGTTGTGGGCTTTAAAGCCTGCAGAGTCACTGACACTAGAGCCAAGCCATTCAGTGTAATGAGCATGATGAGCAGTGTGATAAGTCACCGACAACAACAATATAGGCTGATGGATAAAGAGAGAGGGCTTGGTCAATATGATCAGAAGTAACATCAAAAAGAGTGCAGTCTTGAGATGGAGAGCGATATAGAACAAAGAGAAAGGCGATAGAATATATAACATATAGAAAGATGATAAAGTGAAGTGGTGCTAAACAAAAGCACCTAAAAGAATAGTCTGTGGATTCAAACCTAGTTTCACGACAAACAGGTGAAAATGGGTGAATTCTTACAAATGTAAATGCCCAGGCCAAGCATGTGACTATTGGAGTCTTTACGAATTAAAGGAAGATAACTATCAACACTAAGATAGCAAGATGAAACAGCTGAACTCAAATTAGTCTCACAAAGAGCAAGTAGGTCTGGTGAACTTTGCAAGAGATAAGACTCAATAGAAGAAAAATTACTTCGAAGACCACGAATATTAGTGAATGTTAGGTTTAGAGTACTTGATGATGATTATGGTTTTTTGTGTTTTATAGTTTTTAGTACTTTATTCATTTTTAAATTTGTTAAAGAACTTGACTCAAAGCATAGATAGTACTCAGAATACTGTTTAATAGCCCAAGCAATTGCCTAATTACTTTTAATAAACCCTAAGCTATAACAAAGGGCTCCAAATGTGGCCTTAGCAATGCACACCAAAAGTACAAACAGGGACACCATCCATGCGCAACATGGCACTGTTAATACTTTGATATTTTTCAGCTGTTGATGGAATCAGCCTCTCTGAAAGCTACCACAGAGTTCGGGAAACCTGACTACCAGCTGGCCTCAGAACCATAAAACTGAGTTTTAGAGCTGTACCCTCATTAGGAGATAACAGAATGAGTTGCCTAGTCATAAAATTAGAGATACAAGCAAAACCCATGCATTGAGTCAAGAAGATCCAGCATTCAATATATACATATATAATATATATATATATATATATAATTCTATATATTATATAACTTTGTATATTATATATACCTAATATATATAATATATACTTATATATATAGATATATATATATATATTTATACATATATTAATATATATTAATATATAGTATATATTATATATGTATTAAGTATATATTATATATATTAATATATATAATATATATTTAATATATACTTAATATATAATATATATATATATATATATATATATATATATATATATATACATATACATATATATATATATATATATATATATATATATATATATATATATATATATATATATATATATATATATATATATATATGAAGGGCTCAGTGGAAAAAGTACTTAAGTTACATTTGTTCAAAAATGAGTTAAGACCGGTATATTATTTGATTCCATCCCTGTAAATTTGGGCCATGGAAAAAGTACCCAAGTAGCTTAAATCGAATACTATACATCAGCTGTTTTGGTAAAATTTTTAAGAAAAAGTTCTTAAGTGCTGATCTTTAAGGAAAAAAGTTCTTAACTGTTACCAACCAATCACAAAATTACTGCCAGCCAATAAGACTAAATATCTACCAAATAAATATTTATCATCTCCTAATTTTTATGTTCAAAATTAATAAAAGTATCATTCCAAAAATATTTAACCCGTTATTCAAAATAAAGGAAAACAAATATCTAACTAGATATTCAAATAACAGATATATACAGCCCAAAAGTTATTATGCAGCAACTGATTTTTCAATTTCAATAAGAGGACCAAAGGCATGGAATAAAATACTTTCAACTGAACTTAAAACTCTAACAATGCTTAATGAGTTTAAGACAAAACTAAGACAGCTATTAATAAAGAATGATTTACCACAAAACTATTTCTGAAATTACATTATGATTTATCTATCAAATACATGAAAAGTATATTAATTTTAGAAAAAGACTGAGTTAAATTTATTTATATCCTAATATATATTTTTCTTGTTTTTGTTTTTTGCTAAGCCTATAGCGCTTCTAGCTAATTTTTCACTTTTTTTTTATTTTTTATTAATAGATGTTTTATTTATTATTTTAGCACTTTTGTACATTTGTTTATTTTATAAATTTAACGAAGCTTCTTATTTTAAAATTAAACTTTATATTTACGGAACTTATAAAGGGGCTTGGTGATAAGACATATTAGTCTTCTTCTCGCTCCTGCTATATTTATATTTTGTTAGTAAATTACGGAATGTGTATTTTTAAATGGCAAAAAAAGAAAAAAAAAAGAATGCACCAAAGAGTAACACCCTTCCTGTTACTTTCAACAACAATGGCTGACACCGTAGTTGAGAAAAGTGAAAACAAAACTGGGAAAAAAAGAAAATCTACACCAAATAAATGGTCAAAGACTGCAATAAAGCATGCCAAAGCTTCACGTATGTTGTTTATTGAGTAATCAAAATAATGAAATTAAAGATAGCTATGTATACTAACTTATATTTGAAAAAAAAATCACTTTACTTTAAATCATGCCATGAGGCATGATGCTATAATTTCGGCTTCCATGAGGCATGATGCTATAATTTCAGCTGTACAGACTGTACACAGTACTGTTATCACTGCAGAATTTTGGCGATTTGAGGACTTTATTATTAATATTATGTAAAATCTAGATCTAGTCTGTTTTAAATTATACGTATATTAGCCTTAGTTATTTATTTCTATTGAATTAAACAGTTCTCAGTTCTATTTTTAAATAGTAGGCCCTATCTTAATTTGATTTTTTTTAAATTTATAGTTTATAGATCTAGTTACTAGATTTAGTATTAGCCTATCTATACTATTAGTATTACGCCCTCTTCACCTCACTCATTTTATGTTGTAGCCTAATGTAAAATGTAAACTTTATATTTGCAGGCGATGCGCACAAAAACCACGTGGGAAAGGATGTTGATGAAAGGAGCCAGCACTATGTGGACTGCAGGTGCAAATGCCTAGACAAGTTTAACGATGGAGAAAAGAGTAATATTTTAAAAGAATTTAATGAGCTTGCCGAACATGAGAAACAAAACATTTATTTAAGGGGTTGCATTTCTGTAAAAGAAGAAAACACTATTAGACGAAAACAGAGTCAGGCAGTCCCCAAAACATTCCGTAGCAGCTACAGCTACACAATAAAAGAAACTGGCTCTCCTATACCTGTGTGTAAAAATGCTTTTTGTGCTCTGCACGGTATTAAGGAATCACGCCTGAAAAAAAAAGTCCTTGACTTTGAAGAACCCCTACAAGACTTAAGAGGAAAGCATGGGCATCACAAAAAACTTAATGATGAGATTCGCCAAGCAATCCGTCAACATATTTCTTCATTTCCTGCAAGAGAAAGCCACTATTCTCGAGCAGACAATAGAAAAAAGATCTACCTAACCTCTGACCTTAACATTTCTGAGATGTTTAGGTTGTTTTTGGAACAACACCCAGACATGAAAACTATCATTAAGAATGGATCTACAGAGATATTTTCAACTATGAATTTAATATTAGTTTTGGGTTTCCACGCACAGATGTGTGTGACACATGTGAAAAATTTAATGCTGATATTAAATCTGCCACTGTCAACATAAACAATGATTTGGTGTTAAAACTGAGAACTGAACATGAAGTTCACAAAAGAAAAGGGGATGCCTTCTATGAGCAGATAAGAGAGGACAAGCATCTTGCTCTTTCTACTGATGATACTCAAATCATAGCTATGGATTTTCAAAAGAACCTGCTTCTACCTGTTACTGGGATTGGTCAGGAATACTACAAAAGACAGCTGGCTGTGCATAACCTTGCCATTCATGATGTTTGCTCTGGAAATGCTTCGATGTACCTTTATGCCGAAAACTTTGCTCACAAAGGACCCAATGAGGTTCTTTCATGTCTGGAACACTATATAGATGAATTGCCAGAGTCGATAAGGAAACTGGTCATTTTCACAGATAATTGTTTTTCACAAAACAAGAACCGATACATTGTTGCTTTTTTGCAAAATTTATGCAATACTAAACTCAGTGAAGTTGTTATTAAGTACCTATTCCTGGTCACAGCAGAATGCCATGTGACAGAGACTTTGGCAGGATTGAAAAAAAAAATTAAAAACAGATAAGTTTCATAAGCCTTCTGACCTGGTAAATCTTATTGCCAAAACAAGCATTAATAGTTCATGGAAAATTGTGTATGTCGAACATCCATTTACAGACAATTTGGAAATGGACAGTAGACCTGTTGTAAGGGTTAAAGATTTTAAATCTAGCCTGGATAAAGTAATTAAAGCGCCAGAGGGTATTGCCAGTCTCAGAGGGATTTTATTTGAAAGGCTTAAGAACCCTGTAGGCAGAAGCTCAATGACTGGCCCCCTCACTTCCACTTTAAATTTATTAAAAAGGGGAAAATCACTGAGCACCTTAAAATCGGCAATTAAAGATTGCCCTTTGGCATTCAACAGTTTTCTTCCAATAAAAAAAGTAAAATTTAATGATATTATGTCACTTTTGTCACATGTCCATCTTCCAGAGAGTGTAACTTACACTTCCCTCAAACCTATAGAAATGTCTCCAGAAGGGATGAGCAAGCTGATGATTTTGAATAGGGCATTAATTTAATTTAAATTTGTATAGATAATTATTATGGTAAATAGTCTTACCATAAAGATTGTAAATAATTATCACATCACATTTGTTTTACTATTTTTGTTGACCAATAGTGTAAATTCACTTTGTGTTTATACTTTTTTGTTTAAAATTTGAATGGAAATAAACATTTTGACATAATCATAAACAGAATCTTGTAAAAAAAGTGTGTTTATTGTTAAAGAATATTACTATTTGCCATTAGATGTTTACCTTAAAGGCAGTCTTTTAATAAAATGATTTTCCAGTAGGTATTATTCAAATAGCAACTATAACAAGTATCAGTAGATTGTTCCATCTTATGTAACCTACACTAATAGGCAGATGATCACTGATGAACTTAACACTGGCAACAGAAATGTTATCTACCTATTAATTAAACATCATACTAACAGCTGCTTGAATTATAAATAAACAGGGTGTGAGAAGGGGACTATTATAGATTGACAAAAACATTTATTGGTGCAAAACATTGCTGGTAAATTTAAAAATTAGGTTGAAAATAAAAATTTAGGGCAAAAAGTACCTAAGTGCAAAACATCTTATTTATCACAAAATCATTATTTTTTTACAAAACAAGTATAAAACTTGGTTTAGATATGTAGCAGTGTGTGCTGGATATAAAAAAAAATGTTACAGTTGAGTAAAAGGAATAAAAAGTATTTCAGCTTCAATTTAAAAACTTTGACCTACTTTTTCTCAAAACTCTCAAAATACACTTAAGTACTTTTTCCACTGAGCCCTTCATATATAGTGCTCAAAGTGGAGAAAAAAAAGTAACAGTATGGTTTTTGGTAAATTAAAAATACCATCCTGCCTAATCATTGTTACATATAGAGATTTGTAAAATGGTGGCGGGATGGTTTATATATCCCACCGCATCTCGCCTCACTTTGAGTGCTGTATATATATATATATATATATATATATATATATATATATATATATATATATATATATATATATATATATATATATATATATATATATATATATATATATATATATATATATATATATATTAGGGCCCTGCGAATCACCTTTTTGGTATCGAATTGAATTCTGAATCGAATCAGGCTTTGATTCGCAAATGGATTCGAATCTCGAATCAAATCAGCATTTTGAGGATACCTATGTTTTAGTTAAACTTAGATTTCTTCAAAATGCATATAAACACACCTCCTTATGGAACATCTGAGTATCAGGTTAAAATTATCCAACCAACATTATACAAAAATATAACTCAACTAATTAATTCAAGAAACTTTGTCAACGATGCTAAAAAATAAAAGGTAGGCTCTAATGAAATTCAGGTTTCAGTTAATTTATATCCATCTGTACCAATTGATTGATCGATAATGATATCCCAATCAATTAATGATAAACCCAATTGGTTTATCATTATTGGTGGTCATAGTTGAAGCATTTTTGCTAAGCATAGAAAAAAAGCCCTTAATATAGCCTTTGTTAATTCATTCCGACCAATAACTTACAAAAGAAATGTGGATGATAGCCATGCTTGCTTCAATTCAAAAAAAAAGCAAGAATTGTTTCTTAAAACTTTACTTGAACAAAACCCCTCCATAAAATATACTGTTGAAAAAGAAAACAACTATTTAGATATTTGTATTACAAACACAATGAATGGAGTTTCAAGTACACTGTAAGGATGTGATAACAAATGTTTAAATAAAACCAAACTCCAACATCAACCCATGCATAACCACTGGCGTCTTTAAAGAACATATTATGCAACAACAAAACAAAACTTCCTCCAAACTCAAATCCAGGAGTTTACCAACTTAAATGCAAAGGCGGAAATATATATATTGGTGAGACTGAAAAGAGAATCATTTCAAGAATTGCAGAACACCAAAGAGCCAGTAAAAATTAAAAATGGTCAAGTTCAGGAGCCACGGAACATTCTTAAACATGCCGTGGTAACTTTGATTGGCTGAATCTTAAGACCTTGGCAGTCGTTCCAGAATACAGGATAAGAAAAATTAGAGAATCCCTGGAGATTAACAAAGCAAAAGTTCAATATGAGATTGTATTGGTATTGGGCAAGCTGTTCTAAATTGAAATGACGAGATAATATAAAAACAAAAACTTGGGGACCCATTTTGACAAAAATTTTACGGACGTCATTGTTATATTATTTAATTGGTTTTATATTTCATGCTTTTTAATGTCTTCTTTTGAAATGGTTTGTTATATGTTATTTTGTAATGTTTTTTCATTACCTGATGACACTGACCACAATAGGTCAGCAAAATATTGTTAATATACTATCATATCAATATACTTAAAAATAGTTTCATACAAATATACTTAAAAATAGTATCAATACAATAGTATCATACAAATATATTTAAAAATAGTTATACACTGCCTTTTTTATTGAAATCACCTTGCATATATATATATATATATATATATATATATATATATATATATATATATATATATATATATATATATATATATATATGTATATATGTATATAAATATATATATATGTATGAATATATATATATATATATATATATATATATATATATATATATATATATATATATATATATATATATATATATATATATATATGTATATATAAATTAATATATATCAAGCTTTTTCAGGAGAAATGTGAGGTTGCAAGCCTTATATGACCACACATATTTTATTTTGTTTTGACAACTTGGCTGTGGTTCGTTGTAAAAACAAAAAAAAAATGCTCTGAATAAACTAAATAAACAAAAATGTAAACTTAAATTAATTTTAAAAATAAACTGGAAAGAGAAATAAAAACTAAAAAAAATACAAAACTAAACTTAAAAAGAAAAACTCTAAAAAATAGTTTCATACAAATATATTTAAAAATAGTATCAATACAATAGTATCATACAAATATATTTAAAAATAGTTATACACTGCCTTTTTTATTGAAATCACCTTGCATATATATATATATATATATATATATATATATATATATATGTATATATATATATATATATATATATATATATATATATATATATATATACATATATATATATATGTATATATGTATATAAATATTATAAATATATATATGTATGAATATATATGTATGAATATATATATATATATGTTTTTAAATATATATATATATATGTTTATAAATATATATAAATATGTATGAATATATATATATATATTCATACATATATATATTTATATACATATATATATATATATATGTATATAAATATATATATGTATGAATATATATATATATGTATGTTTATAAATATATATATATATGCATGAATATATATATATGTATGAATATATATATATATATATATATATATATATATATATATATATATATATATATATCTGTGTGTGTGTGTGTATATAACTTAATATATATCAAGCTTTTTCAGGAGATATGTGAGGTTGCAGGCCTTATATGACCACACATATTTTATTTTGTTTTGACAACTTGGCCGCGGTTCATTGTAAAAACAAAAAAAAAATGCTCTGAATAAACTAAATAAACAAAAATGTAAACTTAAATTAATTTTAAAAATAAACTGGAAAGAGAAATAAAAACTAAAAAAAATACAAAACTAAACTTAAAAAAAAAATCTCTAAGAATGATCAAATGAATAAAAATAAACTAGAAGAAATAAAAGCATAAAATCAATATACGCTTTTCTTTTAATTTACTACAAAGAATTGAAAAAAAATCGAAGTTTCAAAGTTATTTTAATCCAAGCTTGATTACTTCGAAACTTAATTCTTTAAAAATGCCTAAAAAAGCAAATAAAACATAAATAAAATTATCCATTAGTAGGATTTGAACCCTACTGATCAAAAACAAAAGTTGTCTTTGTGTATGTGCTCAAATACTTGAAAAAAATATTTCTAAAATTTCAAGCTGCCTCATGGGGGACAAAATTACTAAAAATAGGTATTTTTGATGAAAATAGACTGTTTGAGCCAATAATTTTTTTTCATTAAAGAGTATATTTTCCTGTCAAATAATATAAGATAAAACTGTAAAAACTGAAAAGAATGACATTCTTTTTTATCAAATATGAACATATTTTGATGACCTTCTTAGATCACCAAAATACATTCTTTTCTTTTTTTACCATGGTGCTCAAAGAAGTCTTAACATAGAGCACACATGGAGAATAGCATTTAATAGATTGGCTCTCTGTTTCCAACCTTACCAAACACATTTTTGTGCCAAGCTAGAAATTGAACACAAGACTTGGCAGTCTAAATCCGAATGCTAGACCACTACGCTAAGGCTGCTACAAATATGTATAAACATTTACAAACAAATATGAATATTTCAACCAGTTACTTTACATGTCACAATGACAAAATTTTACTCTGTAACTTTTTTACTCTGTTAGCTATTTAAGCATGTAAAATTTTAAGCATAAATAAAATTTTAATTTTAATTTTACTTTTTATATGATTAGCTATTAAAGTGAATATTTAAAAATCATAAAATAAAAAAAAATTAACTTGCCTAAATTTTAATTTACAGATTAGCAAGTTTACATTATGTTAAAAGATGCAATAAAAATATTTATTCATTAATTATTTTAATATCCATTATCCATTGGCATTGGAGGCAGGCATGTAAACATGATGGAATAAAAATATCTCATAATTTTTCTCCACATACAGCCATCGAAGTCTCAGCTACTAGCTTGACACACCACTCCACGGTTATTTTATTGTCTTTCCAGTTGATGAATTCGATGTGCATCTAAGTTAAGCAACAACGCACATCTAAGTTAAGCTTTGGAAAACTGAAAAGTACACAGTGTGACTTTTTTTCAGGCGCTTTAAGAATGCACCTTAATCCTAAATTATAAATGGGTTGGCGTTCATCACTAATCATTGCTAGTAAGAGCTTTTCTGGAAGGGCAAAATAGCTGTTACATTGTAATACAGGATCTACTATATCTCGCAATTCCTACGATAAGTAAAGTGACTGTTGAATAAGTTTAAAAGGATGTCACGCACCATCTTTGCATGAAGTATGCATCTTAATACTAAACCAAACAGGTGAATAAACTCTCATGACATATGTTGCTAAATGGCTACATACAAATGTAGAAGTCTATTCACTGTTGTCAGCCATTGATAGTGATTTAGGACCCCTGGAGTTTTCTTTGATAGAGCTAGTAAACACTCACCTTTATATATTGCTTTGCACAATTCCCACATATATTTTGATCTGTGCTCAGATCTTTAAGTTCAACTTTTGGAAGAGTTACATCAATCTTTTCCAATGCTTTACAAGTGTCTTACCGATTGGACCTGAAAAAGATTTTGGTCCCTTGGTTGATCCATTCAAAATAAAATAGCATAATGTCGAAGAGGGATTTTGCCTGCATACAATAGGCAAATAAACTCAATTGCACCGCCCTTGCTTTATGTGTTAATGGCAGTTCCGTCACTTCCAACTGCTATCAACTTCTGAATGTCAATATTTTTGATAGCAATAAACTTTACTATAGAACTTTTTATCAAATTATTGTCAATCCAAATGGTGATAAATGCCCCAGATATTTAGACCTCGTTTCTTCTATTAAAGAGATGTGCTCTTTTGTAATACTTTTTTCAATAAAACTTAAACTCTTTCTTGATGTTTTCAAGAGTTTTATCTTTTCATTCTTAAAAAAAAACTCCACAAATTTTTGAATTTTTAGGTTTTAATTAATCATGCCTTCTCTTACGTTTTCATTGTATTTTACTCGGATCAATAACATGAGAAGTATCTTGTTAATTAACAACACCAAAGTCTTCCAAAACTGCATTTGCTATTGCGGCTCCGGCTCTATCTGAGATGACATATCAGTCACAGATGTTTGCTAAAGCAGTAAATGGTTACCGACATGAAAAAATGAGGAACTAATAATGTCAATCAAAGAAACATTAGAAACATGATTAATATAGTTATCATCTTTATTGCTTTGAGATGTAGATTAACTTGCAATTTCACCAACTGCAGGCGTAGACATAACAATGCGTAGACATATCGCTGATCAATACTTTTTCGTTTGAACTTAATGGCAAGTTTATAAATATTACCATTGCAAATCAATTTGAGAGTTCACTGATATTGGATGAAATCTTGCTTTGCAGAAGGAGCTTTGCGAGTTTTGCTACACATTTCTCAAACACAAACTTACAGGTTTAGGTGTCAAATAATTTATGTCTAGCATCTTTAAAAGCATTCGCTTTGTCCTCATAATTGCTGTGCTTGATTTTTCAAAATAGTTTCCTGTATTTATCATGATAGGAGCAAACCATCTTGTATGAATGATCACCGGTAGTGACGCATTCAACCAAACTTTTCTAACAGGTAATGCAACCTCAGAGATCTCTGTGGCCTCAGAGGCTCTTTTGTAGCTGCTGTTAGTTTTAACTGACCTTTTACAAGTAATATTTCATTACACCTTCATATGTTGGTAAAACAACTTTTGACATCTCTTTAGATATACCAAGAACAGGACAAGTCACCATCATTAAACCATCACCATCACTAAACTTGTGCCCATATTAAAGTTATATTGTTCTACATCAAACACAATTTATGTTAGATTCATAAGTAATTATTGATTGATACATTAATAAAATTAAAAAATAAACTAAAACCAAAAAAGCCAAAAATAAAATTAAAAGTTAAACTAAAACATGATATTATATTGTAAATTGTAATATATAATGTTAAACATTTTAACATTAAACATAACATTTTATTGATTAATGTTCAGGAAATAAATGCTGAACTTATTCGAGGCTAGTTCAGAAAGACAAAAAAATTTTAAAATATAAAAACAAGATGGAGACCTGGCTAACCCAAAGCCTCAGTCGCCGATTGTTTTGAAACCTGTAGTAACAGCTATTGTGGAATGACATCACTAAAATCACTCAACACAACTTTTAAACTGTAACCTCAATAACCGCAGGAACTATTTCTATTTCTAAGAAGATTTATTAGAAATGTCAAACTTATCATATAAAAGATTTTTAAATTTAAATTTAATTTTTAAAGAATTACAAAATTTTCATAAAATAAAACTTACTCTAGGCTAATTCAAGAAATATAAAAATCAAAATGGAGACCTGCCCAAACCCAAACCCTCAGTCACTGCATGTTCTGAACCCTGTAGTTACAACCATTGCGGAATGACATCGTCAAAATCACGTGACACAAATTTTAACTTTTAACTGTAGAAACTATTCCTATATTGGGCAAGATTTATAAATTTTAAAATTATCAGATAAAATACTTTTATGGCAAGATATAAAAAATCATAATCAAATAATCAAATAATAATAATATCAAATATAAAATAAATACAATATTACAGTATAACAAAAAATTATAAATAATCAAAGGGGAGGTAAATAAGCCTAAAGCAGCTTTGTCGGAAGTAAATAAAATTGAATAATTAAGTTGAAAAAAAAATAATGAATAAAGTTATATAGTTCAGACCTTGTTTTAAATAAAAACAGCTTAGTACTTAGTTCCTCGTGATTTTGACGTCATAAAATTATCTTTATCATTTTTTATTTATTTATAGACAATAAGTTTTTTAAACTACCGCTATAGAATAAACTACCTCAAAACAAGTTTCACTTACTGATTAGGAAAAACAAATCTAGAAGTGTTATTTTGTAAATGTACATATTGTGGAATGTTTATTTTGATTTAATTTTTTTTTTTGTTTTTCAATATTAATTAATCAAATTAAATAATACATTTTTTATTATCATTTAACATAAAATTTATTTTCTTCTATTCTCAACATTTGTATAAATGAATTAAAATATGTTAAATTTTTTTTTTCATTACTTATTAAAATTGCAGCTTTGCAATTTTAATAAGTAATGAAAAAACTTTTTTTTTACTTAAAAAGTTATTAACAAACAAAAAATATTATTTGTGGCAAAAAAAAATAACTCATGTTAATTACAGAGCTTTTTTTTTGTCATTAACAAAAATTTCCAAGTAACATTTATTAAAAAACTAATACCATTGCACTTATAATTACCTAATGAGAAAAAAGGTAAACATACGCTTTATAAACTTTTTTGATGCAGTGTTATAAAATGTTTACAAAAAATTTAAATAACTTTTTAAATCAAATTTTTTTCTAAATTATAAGGAAATATCTGTTTTTACTTTTTTTGATATTGCACAATCTATTAATTATATCAAGCTGATTAAACTATTATAAAATATTATTTTTCTAAACTATTATTTTTACAAAATAAAATTTATAATTATAAGCAAAGACATTGCAAGAGCTATATTGCTTCAACCATAAATACTTGTAATAATTAATTGAATAAAAAACACCTATAGATATAACTCTGTTATTAATTTTTTAATACAATATATTGAATATATCATACGTAAAATATATCGAGGGAGTTAGATAATAACCCTCGTTATTAAGTATATTTATACTTGATATTAGTATATTTATTCTAGATAATTACACTTGATATTGTTATTAAGTATATTTATTCTTGATGACACGGGTATCTAAACTCCCTCAAAATATTTTTTTGAAAAATTAATAATAGAGTTATATCCATAGAAAATTTTTTTTATTTAATTATAAAAAAATAAACTCTTTATAAGATTTTAAAAGTTTGTAATTAATGTTTTTTCATTTTTTTGATAAAACCATTCATTATAACAAAACAAACAAAAAAATTAAAATATCAAAAGTGGCAATAATATAGAATAAAATTTAAAGTGTACTATTTTTTAGATAATACTTTTTTGTTGTCATTCATTTTTAAAAAAAAATTTGGTAATTATTTTTGGTATTGTTTGTTATGAGAAATTGTCTAAATAAATATTCTTGCGCAGCAAGATGATAAATAAAAGTTTTTTTATTATATTTCTTCTGATTTCTTAAAAATGAAAAACTAGATAAATAAATTTTTTTTGTAAATTAAAGAAGAGTTACAGTAAAAAGATGCGACTTCACTGAATGATAAGTTATACAAATTTAAGAATTGGTTGATTTAAGTGACAAATAAATGTCTCTTGAGCAGCAACCATGGTAGTATTTATAGGACAAAAAAAAGAGATTTATAATTATGGGACAGAGGCTCAAACTTGGATACTTCATCATCAGATCATCAGAAGGATCATTAGTACAGGTGAGGATTAACACAGGACCATCGAATATTGTTGTATTCCAGAAGTTGCTGGAAATGGGGTAGAATGATTGGACCAGAAACAAATAAAGGAGAGAAGGTAAGTGATTAGGGTTGTCTACACAATTCACAAAGTTAACTATCTGAGTAAAAGATTAGGAAAGATAAAAATATTTAACTTTAGAGATAGCAAAGTGTAGTCAAGTACTAGAGTCAACTACTAGTAAAGTACTAGAGTCAACCCATTCAGTGTGATGAGTATTAAAATTGTCAATAATAATATTGCCTGAAAAATAAAGAGAAAAGATTTGATTTTGATTTGATCAGAAGAGTGCAGTTTTAGGAAGAAGGAGAACAATAAAGAACAAAAGAGAAAAGGTTGTAGTGGTGTTAAACAAAAACATATGAAAAGTCAGTGGATGCAAATTTCAGTGGATTCAAACCTGATTTAATGAGAAATAAGTAATTTAATAGCTAGTATATGCTTAAGTCAAAAATGCGACATGATGATGATAATGATAATGATGATGATGATGATGATGATGATGATGATGATGATGATGATGATGATGATGATGATGATGATGATGATGATGATGATGATGATGATGATAATGATGATGATGATGATGATGATGATGATGATGATGATGATGATGATGATGATGATGATGATGATGATGATGATGATGATGATGATGATGATGATGATGATGATGATGATGATGACATCTTCACTAAGATCCAAAGATGAAATAGTGGAATATAAATTAATCTCAAAAAAGCAGGTATGCCTGGTAAATTTTTAAAAAGTAAGGATGTGACAATTGAAAATTTACTATAAAAACCAAAAATGAAGGGTATATTGAAAAAATTTGGTGGTAATGATGGTTAATTTTGTTTAATTATTTTTAGGCTAAGGCTAGTAGAAACAAACTTAAAATTCCCTAGCTTTGGGTCTCTTGGTTGAATAAAGGCTAGAGATAGTGTCTTGGTAATTATACTCATCTTGGGAAGATTTAAACTGCAACCTGCTACTGTCTTGTAGAAAACTTCCTTTGAAGGCAAAAACTTAAGGAGTAAGCAGTATAATTATTTTGACCAGACTCTCACCTCTTTGTTAACTGTAAGGCTAGCATGCATGTCAACTTGTGTTACATTGTTACAAATTTATGACTTATGAGTTATTTAGCAAGAATCAGGCAACTGGATTGCTTAATGCTTGGGATGCCATGCTTTATTTATGATTGAGTCAAGTTCTCTTTAACTTAACTATGACCAAAGTACCCAAAGGTTTTTAACATAAAAATCCGCAATATTTGCGGTCTCAGAAGTAACTTTTCATCAGTTGAGTCTTACCCCTTCCAAAATTCACAAAGACTTATTTGCTCTTTGTGAAACTAATTTGAATTTGGCTGTTATTCTTTGGATTTCAGTATTAATGGCTATTATTCCTTGATTTGAAAAGACTCCAATATAATATAAATTCAATTATTTTTTGAGAATTCTCAAAAATTGGAGGGGCATTTGAGCTTGAAAAAGATCTCACTTCTGCTACAGCATGGGAATCTCAATAGCTGGTGAACTTTAACACAGATAAAAAAATTTTTCAGCTAATTATTATTGCAACAATATAGATCTTCCTATATTTATGAATAGTAATGTACTTGATGAATCATCTAACCTTCGTCTTCTAGGATTAACTCTTACTTCGGATCTTTCTTAAAAACCATATATCAAATCCATTGCAAAATTAGCATCTGCTCAGATGGCATCTTTCTATTGTGCTTGTCACTTTCTTACTCAGGATCCTATTCTTTATCTCTATAAATCTCAAATCCATCTGTGTATGGAATACTGATGCCATATCTGAAACAGATCTTCAGATGATGCCCTTTCTTTTTTAGACAAGGTACAAAAATGCATTGTAAACATAGTTGGATATGCTCTTGCACCCAATAGAAAAGAGAAATTTACTATGATGGAAAAGAGGCTCAAGTTTAACAGACAGAGTGGGTCCAACTACGTTTACAATGCATTTTTGGACCTTGTCTAAAAGAGAAAGAGCATCATTAGAACCAGCCAAAATATGACAACAGTTCCATATAGAGATGAATAAGAGGTTTGTAGATTAATGCAGTTAAAAGAATGAGACTTTGTTGCATGACGAGTCAAGTGAGAATGAACTTTGGTTGATGGAACTAGAGATGATAGCTCCTTTAAGCAGCAACCATAATAGTATTTGTAGAAAAGAGAAAGAGATGCAACTTCTTGATGATGGGAGAGAGGCTCAAGCTAGGTAGATAAAGCAAGTCCAACTATGTTTACAGATTTTGGACCTTGTCTAGAAGAGAAAGAGCATCATTAGAAGAACTTGTCCAAATATGACAACAGTATTCCATACAGGTACGAATAAGAGATTTGTAAAGGTAGAGAATGGAATCAGGAGAGAGAAAATGCCAAGCACGATAAAGAGAAACAACTTTCGCAGATTTAGCAATCAATTGTATATATAGTTTCTATGAAAGGTCAGTAGTAAATGATAATCTAAAAAAATGTCAAAAAAAAGGACTCAGTGAGAGGATTGCCATTCATTTATATAGGAATGTCGACAGTACTGCTATAGTTGCTTACAGTAAATAACTGAGTTTTGTTGGAGTTAAAATTTACAAGGTAATTTGAGCCTCAATTTGTTACAGGCAACTGTTCTAAGTGACCAAAAAAGAAGACTTTTTGTCAAGACAGGAGTAAAAAGTTAAGTCATCAGCAAAAAAAGCTACTCTAGATCCAAGGTTGTCAGGAAGACCATTAATGTAGATAAGAAACAAAACAGGACCAAAGATAGAACCTTGAGGTACCCCAGAAGTTACTAAATATTGTTTATCTTACTGTGGAATGCACTCATTATCACATTGAAAAAATTTAATTATTTTTCTGGTTATACCAGCACTTTATGGTGTACTGAAATAACCAGCAGTTGCACAGAAACAACCATAAAGTATTTTAGAACATTATCTAGACATTCAAGTACACTTTTGACAGCTTTTTTCAATTTTTTTTGAAGGTTTTTGGTTTTCTGAATGAACTTTGCTTTAACTTTCGTTTACCTTTTTTACACTATATATGATCTTTTTCTGAATTTTACAAGTTAAATAAAATACTAGACATATTACAACTTTTTACACTATATGTTTAAGCTGTTATTAATCCAATAGCTACAACAAATAGCTACAAGGCTAAAATCTTGAAATATTGTTTTTATCTGAAATAAATGGCTAAAAGCTTATTCCTAAAACATTGTTTTTATCAGCTAAGACCTTAAGACCTAAGCAGGTACAAATGATATTTTACAAACAATTATAAACAGATAAAATAACTTTAGTAATCCTAGTCTAAAACCTTTGGCATGATTCGTGATAGTGTGGCGTGATTACTATGGAATTCTAATAAACTTTAAATTTTTATTTACATTTGTAGATCTTTGGAAAAATCTTTATCCTTGGAAAGCTGTAGAAATTCAAGTAAAATATCTGGAATGTCCATTTGAACTTCATTTAATACAGCCTAAAAAAATTAAAAAATAATTTATAATAATACATAAATTGTATAATAAAAAAATACTTCTTTTAAAAAAAAAATTCAACACCCTTTTTAAATAACTTTTAACTACTGACAAATAAAAAATTATTCTACACAAAAATTACTGGAAAAAAATAATTTAGGTAACTTTTACACTCAGTTTAAATGAAAACATTATTACCTGCAAAAACAATTCTAGCATCTCCCTTCTCATTTCTAATAAGTTTTTATCTTTATTTAAAACTCGTTTTGGAGGAAACGCAAACTTTATATTTAAAACCTTTTGAAGCTAAATAATAAATGAATAAAATAAAAACTGCTAAAAATCTCTAAATAAAAATATTCTTTATAATAATATAATACACTAACAATACATAATATCATATATATTCTATATATATTTTTGTATTGATTAATGCCTTTATATAGGATTAACTATTAAATTCTATTTATAATTTATAATATATATATACATTTATATATATATATATATACATATATATATATATATTTATATATATATATACATATATATATATGTATATATACATATATATGTATATATATATAAATATATATATATATATATATATATTATATATATATATATAATTATATATATGTATATATAGAAATAATTGTTATAGTTTAATAGTTGTAATAAATTTTGCAATATAGTTGAAGTTTTGTTGCCATATATAATTTATGAATAGAATAATATATATATATATATATATATATATATATATATATATATATATATATATATATATATATATATATATATATATATATATATATATATATATATATATATATTTCTATTCATAAATTATATATGACAACAAAACTTCAACTATATTGCAAAATTTATTACAACTATTAAACTATAACAATTGTTTCAGCTTTTTGTACTCATTTTAACTGAAGTAAATCAATAAACATAAAGCGTATAAAGTATAGAAGTCTAGTGAGACTTTAAAATTATATTTTGTGGTAACACAGTGTTTTGCAGAACACAGTATAAATGTTTTGCAGAACAAAACAAAACAAACAAATTTATAATTAATTATAAAATAGTATAAAATAAATAAGTAATAATAATAATAACTATAATAATATAACTTAATATCATAAAAATATAAGAGTTGTCATAGTAATCTATGTTTACTAAAGTGAGCATTTGATCAATTAAAAAATAGATCTTTTAAACATGTATAAAGAGAAAATAAAAAAATTATTCACAATAAAAATATATATGTATATAAATCGAAACAAGAAGGTAGTTTAATAGTTGTAATAAATTTTGCAATATAGTTGAAGTTTTGTTGCCATATATAATTTATGAATAGAAATATATATATATATATATATATATATATATATATATATATATATATATATATATATATATATATAAAAATAATAGAAATCAAGGTATGGTGAGATCCAATTAAAATTAAGTAGTAGACGAATGTAAGTGAAACTCTATTCTCATGGTCACAATAAATTAACTTATGATGTTTAAAATCGCCTAATAAAAATTGCTTGTCAGAGATGCATCCTTGTTATTATTATTATCGCCTGTAGCAACACAGTATAATTACTAATTAGTCCATATAATTTTGATAATCTTTTTCATTATTTGTATGACTACAATAATATATAAAGTTAAAATACAATTTTATAAATAGTACTTTACCAGTAGTGAAGTTAAAAGTAAAAATTAGAAGTAAAAATTAGCATAATTAGTAATAAAAATTAGCATATTTTAGTAGTTAAGTCAAATTTAGTATAATTAATAGTAAAGTAAAACTTAGAACAATTAAAAGAAAATTAAAAATTAGTATAATTAGTGTAATAGCTCTAGCCATCAAATCAAACATCTGTAAATCTTCATGTCTTTTGTTAGTCGCCTATAATTTCATATCTCATTGGAACAAACTTTTTTTTCTGAAATCTAGGTAATGTACTTTGTTATCATTATGATGCATTCAAGATATCTTTATAACTTTAATCTTAAGACTTTCTGAATTTCTGTTGAACCTTACCTCTTGCAAAACTTACCATTCTTGCTCTTTGTGAAACTTCATTCGAATCTTGAATTTGAATGTTTCTTCTCAGTATTGATGGCTATTATTTAATTTGCAAAAACTCTAATAGCCCCATGCTTGGTTTGAGCATATACTTATGCATCAATTCATCTATTTATCGAGAAATCAGGTTTGAATTTTCGGACTATTCTTTTATGTACTTCCGCTAAGCACCACTTCACGCAGTCAATTTTGCTTTGTTTGTTATTGTTTTCCTTCTTCTCGAGACTGCACACTTTTAGATGTAATTTCTGATTAAATTGAACAAGCCCTTTCTCTTTATCGCTCTGCCAATACATAGAAGGAACTGGTAACTAAAAAATTGCTTATGCCTGAATTTAACTAAAATACACCTGTGTAGGTATTTAATTTTTATTACAAAATAGGAACTTAGAGTTACCTGATAGAACTGCCTTCTCATTATCAGTTAAAGTAGTTTGCCCACCAAATTTTTCTAGTGAATTTGCTTGAATTTTCGAAATATTTTCATTTTATCTACTCTATACTTGTCAGTAAGTTAACTTTCCTGATTAAACTTCATCAACAGTTTTTTCTAAGTCATCGTTATTAATAACTTTTCTTAGATTTGTTCCAGGAAGCTGTTTATAAAATCTGGACATAGTTTTATATCTTAAAAGAGAAGTAATAAACTATAACAAAGATGTTGATAATACTGGGGTGATTTGATACATATATCAAGTCACCTCAGTTAAGGTTAGAAAACTTTCAAAGTTTATATTTTTTCATTAAGATATATTGAACAAAAAAGAATTTAAAGTCATTAATATTTATTGTATGACTTACCTTTTACTAAATACCAAGCTGACAGCAGCTCAGGAACATCTTCAAACAATCAAAGTTTCCAGGACTAAAAAAATTGCTAGTTCATAACCTCAAAAATAAATCTGTACAGATTTGTAATGAAGACGGTGGGAAAAGTTTCAAACTAATTAGCTGATAACCTGGTTTAAGCTGAACAAAATAACTTCATTTCAAACTATGTTCAGTTTTAGTAGAGACCTCAAAAATACAAAACATACAATGCGTATCAGTTTACCACAGTGTATCAAATCGCACCGCTTTACACTACTGTTCCAGCCATTCCAGTTAAACAGGTTAACTAATTGTTAGACATCAAAATTCCACTGCTAAAGTCATTTTTCAATTAAACTTTTATCCTTGTGGTACAGACAATACTGTTATAGTTTTACAAAAATGTCTGCATGTGTCTAAAAAACTGGTTAAATTTTTGAGATTACCAAACCATTACTTTTTGACCACAATATTAAAGTAATCCTTGAAAGCCAATACTCTGCCTCATATCCAGTAAAATCTCCTCGTCAAATCTTTTAATCGTCCCTGTATGGAATACTGCTGTCATATTTAGGCTGGTTCTTCTAATGATGCTTTTTCTCTACTAGGCAAGTTCCAAAAAATGCATTGTAAACATAGTTGGACTTGCTTTATCTGCCAAGCTTGAGCCTTGCTGCCATCCTCATAAGGTAGCATTGCTTTATCTTTTCTACAAATACTAGTATGGTTGCTGCTAAAAGGAGCTATTCACACCCCGGTGGAAGGTAGGTTCAAACCAAAAAAAATGTCCCAGGGTCATGTCATACTTTTTTGGATTTGTACTAACCTCTACTTTCAGAAAATAACACAAATAAAAAAAAATTTAAGGGTCCAAGAAAAAAAATGCATTTTTGTAGACCAAAAAAGCCAGTATTTTACCTTGTATGTTCAATAAATTTTTTATTTGATTATGAATTTTTTGAAGACTGTTAAATATTTTAAAAGCTTTAAAATATTCACAATAAGCAGGAAAAAATTTTAATATGGTTTTTTTCATGTGTCAACACTTATCAAAACATATATATAATGTTTTGTATTCTTGTTTATAGTAAGGAGAATTAGGGTTGGTTTTTCTTTAATATTTATTTATATATATGTATTGAATTCAATGCATACATATAAACAATTATTGCAATACATATATATAAATAAGTATTCATATGAAAAAAATTCAATACATATATAATAATTATTACAATACAGTTTTCTCATATTGTTATTTCAACTCTAATTGAGTCTAGTGCTCTGTCTTTTATTCCATTCACGTAAGAATTCCGAGGAACTTTATCCTTCTGGTATCTGTTCACACAACAGAAAATTTCTGGAGCTCATTGAAAAAGGTATAAAAAAACCTGAAGCTCTTCCAGCACCATACGAATTTTCTGGAATAAGAATTTCCATTACTACAAGAAGTCAACCTACATGTGAATGTGCAGCTTGTACTGTTAAAAGAAAAACTCCCCAGGATTAGGAAAAAATTAAAAAAAAAGGAAAACGAGTATCCACTGAATCAATTCTGTCAGCTTCCCTACCCACATCTTTATGCCAAAGATGTCTATGTACAGTGAAATGTAGTTTACCTCACCCCTGCAATATTTCAATTCACAAGGATAATCTTGAGATAGCACTGTCTAGAGGTTAGTCTGTATGTATATATATATATATATATATTTTTTTTTTTTTTTTGTTATTTCACCTCCCCAAGGCCCAAAGGCCACTACAGATGAGGAGGCTACTTAATTGTGGTTATAACCCTCTCTAAACTCCATAACTCCGAAACACGAACCTTGACAAACAAGGCCGCTGCGCGGAGAAACAAGTTGAGCGCGGTACTACCAGGGACGTGGTGGGGATCGAACTCGGAACCTCTCGCTTATGAAGCGAGCGCACTACCACTACACCACTACCGCATATAGCATATATAATAATTATTTAACCTAAAACAACATACCGCATATATAATAATTATTTAACCTAAAACAACACGAGCAATAATAATTTATGTTAAAACCAATAAAATATAGTATTATGTAAGTACATACAATTTTTGATGGTAAAAGTGTAATATATTTCAGATGAGAGAGGTACAGAGGTACAGAGCTTTTTTTGTACTAAAATCCTAAAGCGGAAACTGTCAGAAGTGGGATCAGATGATTCAATAAAGCTAGCTAACAAATGACCTAAACTTTTTAATATTGAAATTCAAAAAAAAACAGAGTTGAAAGCCCTTTTTCCTGAAAACAAGATTCAAAAATACACTAGGGTTAAGCGACTCTCAAACAGAAACTGCTAGTAGTGCTCTTAGAAGCTGGAAAGGGAGAAAGTTATTTGAGCCTAATCTAAAAAAAACAACTTGTTTTTCAAGACTGTGTTCTAGATCGTTTCTTTGATGCTTCAAATTAATAAGCAAAAAAAATATTTAGTTGTACAAATTTACTGTTCAAATGTTTCTGATCTAATAAATCAACTAGTGAAAAAAAGAGAAGTATCCCCAAATTATATTGGAATAAATGGAAGAGAAGGATTTTTAAAGGTTTGTTAAAGTATTCTTGATTGTGAAGTGAATGAACCTAAAACCAGGTTCTCATACAGAGAGGGAATAAAGCAAGACAAATTCAAGGACGGAGGAGTTAAGAAACTTATCATTCTGGCCATTGTTGAAGATGTTAAAGAGAATCACCAAAACATTGAAGTAAGAAGTATTTTTTAGCATTTGACGTAAAGCGTGCAAAAATTTATTTTGGCATTAAAGCAGCTTCTTCTACTCACCCCTGCAGCTGGTATGAACTGTCAAAGCAAGACATGCAGGATTTTACAATTTGTGGCCACATAAGGTATTTAGGAATTAGTTTGGCATTATAAAATATTTTTTCTGTACAGTCAAAACATCATTCTGGATATTTTTTAAATTCAGGATTTTAATCTATTTTTTTAGAACACTTGGTATGATTAGAGATAATGCAATGAATAATCACATGAAAAAAAGGGAACTTTTGGCTGCATCATTCAGGAATTGTGTCAAAATTCTTTTGCTAGACCTACCAGATGGTACATCTGTTGCAGAAATCTTTCCTCAAATGGAGCTTCATTTATTTTCTGGGAACACAAACCGATTGTATAACATAGGTGATAAAATACTGTCAAAAACAGAAACATCAATTTCCATGGATATGTGCAATTGGATTTATAAGGTCAAAATTGCACAGCGGCCGGTTCAAGGTAGAACAGTTTTCAAAACTACTAGATAACATAGAAGTTTGAAGTTGTACCTAATGAATTAAAAATGCTTATGCGTGCAATGAAAGCACTAAATGTGAAGAAAACTTGCTTTGGTCAAAGTTTGGACATATCTTACAAGAATCACATTATTGCCTACAAGAAAGCATATATGGCATTGAACGAAAAAGTATCCCCAAAAGTACATGCCCAAAAGTATCCTTATGTCATTCATGTACCAGCTTTTTTAGAATCAAGGGCTGACAAATACTCAGGAAAAAGTTTTGGTTTTTTGTCAAACAGGCTTCTGAATCTGTTCATTATGACTTCACACAGTTTTATGAATAAGGAAACAACGTTTCAAGTTGTCACAAACTGTATCAATCAAAACTGCTAAGATTGGTTATTGTTTATAATAGTAGACAGGCACATTTCAAGATTTAAGTTTAAAAGAGACATTTATGTTTTTAAAAGACTTATACAATTTTTTAATCTTATATTTGCAATTCATATGTATTTAAATATCAAAGGTAACTATCAGAGTCTCAATATGGTTTCATTAGTCATTGGAAATAATTAAATAGCTATTTAAAATATAAATATTCCAGCATTTTTAAACCTTATAAAGATATTGAGCTTGACCAATGCATTAGAATTATTTTTTAACATTAAGGAATAAAATCAATGTTTGTTCAATAACTTAGTAACCATAATTTATATAAGAACATATTCCCATCAAATATCTGCCTATTGTGAAAATATTCCCCTATTAAGAACATATTTCCATCAAAAAAATGTCTATTGTGAATATTTTAAAGCTTTTATAATTCATGATCAAATAAAATATTTATTGTACATATAAGGAAAAATACTAGTTTTTTGTTATCTTTTTTTTAATCTTTTTTATCATGTTCTAAAAACTGTTATTTATCTTGTTTCCCCACCACTTTAATGCTTTGAAACTCCCATTCTCATATTTTCCTGATCATACAACCTTTAACTTTTCAAGTTTTCTATCCACCATTTGCTTCTTCTTTAACTGTATTCTTTGTTTTCTAGTAACTCCCAACTTAATAGTTGTTATTTTTAGCCTTTTCACTTAGTGCACTGATTCATGTGTAGGACAGTTGCCTTCAATTTTTGTTGCACCATTTGCAGACAAAAACTTTACCACAATTGTCATAAATGCCTCTCCTTTGTGTTTTCAGTCCTTTTTTGGAAATTTTTACTTTCAAAGCACTATCTATTCTATTTTTGTGTTCCCCAAGCCATAAAACCTTGATCTAAAAATAATTTTATCAACTTGCCACTTGTTAAAAAATTGCCAAAATAAATATTGCCAAAATATATTGTCAAAACAAATATTGCCAAAATGTATTGCCAAAATATATTGTCTAAATTGCTTCAATACAGTCATTTGATTGAGTCTCTCCTGCAAAATGCAATTCAAAGCATCTACAACTTCAGGGAACTGGAAGATATTTGTTAGCTTATGATGAAGTACAAGCTGTTGATGTTGACATAGTAGATCTATATGGCTTAGTTTATGTCTTGTGTCATGCGTTCTTTATATCTCATTTTCTCCTTTCTCCTAATCTAAAAAAAATTAAAATTCCAAAAAATTTTTTGATGCTAATAACATTAAAAGCATTTCTTAAATCTATTACATATGTCATTAGTAAAATATAGCTTCTGTATTTTGTAGCTTTTCTAACAAAACAGGTTTTGATAAGTCAGCTACCTTTGTCCATCTTGAATCAAAACATTTTCTTCATGTACTTCACAGTACTTCATCACTTGGTATCATCTTGATCCCCACTAACAAAAGAAAAAAAAGAAACTGTTGCTACACTATTATTAGTTTTCAAAAATTTCAACATTTTTTGCAAACTTAAATTTCCTTCCATAAAACATATTGGGTTTCCAATAAGGTTGATAACTTTTTTAACCTTATAAAATAAGTTATTACCTTTAATAATAATCTAGTTTGATAATTTTTTTGATAATGTTTATAAACTAGTTTTATCATTTTTTTAAAAACTGCAATAATAATGACTAAAAAGTTTTTTTAATTAATAGTGTTTTCGTTTTTTTAAAACATAGTTCTAAAACATGCGTAGAGTGTTGCTACATCAACTATCTTATAGCCTGCTGCTACAAGAAAGTGCAGTTACATCAACTGAGGGTTTGGTTTGGGCAAGCAACCTATCATTTAAAAAATAACTTTATTCAAGTTTTTAAACTTTTTCTGGTCTTTTTATATATATATATATATATATATATATATATATATATATATATATATATATATATATATATATATATATATATATATATATATATATATATATATATATATATATATATATATATATTAGACCCTTGCAAAGCTTCAATATTTCAATGAATCAAAAAAGTGATTTGAGATTCGATTTGAGATTCGATTTGAAAAATCTCTATTTATTCAAAATGAATCAACATAATTACATTATCAACTATTTATTAATCAAGGTAATTTCCAACACTAACTTTCCAATATTTTTTAATTATTAAAATTACACTCGTAGTAGTCATAGAAATTTTAGTTTTTAAAAAGTACCCAGCATGCATTTTCCTAGGGATTTCTGTTGACCTCTAACTGGAAGAAAATAAAATAAAACACTGTCCATGTTTTTAAAAGAAATTCAAAAGTCATTGAAGCATGCAAAAAGAAATAATACTTTTCTATAAAAAACAAAGTTAAAAATGCATAAGTTAAATATAAATAATTATTTTCTATGTAAAATATACAGGTATATGTACGGGTACTCGATATATACATTATGTGCTATATTTGTGTAAATGTATATTAAAAACATTCAAAATTGACAATTGAAAACATAAAACAGTTCTAATAATTTTTATAAATAAAAATTACAAATAATATTATAATATTTCAAATTTAAATATAATAGATAATGCCTTTTTATGCAAATACAAGTGATAATGGCTTTTTATACAAACATAAGAGATAATACCTTTTTATGCAAATCATAGAACTCACTATAACGTTTTTGCAAATTTATAACTTTCCCATTATGTATAACTTCAATACAGTATACCTAATAAAAAGTTTACATATTTAAGACTGATTTCACTCTTTATAAAATTCATAATTTATCTTATCTAAAATGGAAGTATAATATGCATAAAGTTTATAATATATAACATGATGTATACACACAGACCTATAAATATATATATAAATATATATATATATATATATATATATATATATATATATATATATATACATATATATATATATATATATATATATATATATATATATATATATATATATATATATATATATATATATGTATACATGTATATATGTATACATGTATATATGTATACACGTATATATGTATATATGTATATATGTATATATGTATATATATATATATATATACATATATATATATATATACATACAAATGTATATATATATACATACATATGTATATATATATATATATATATATATATATACATATATATATATATATATGTATATATGTATATATATATATATATATATATATATATATATATATATATAACATATACATATATAATTATTATTGTTTGTATATATTTTTTTTTAATAATATTATTATAACAACCATTTGATGTCACTTCTTTGATCAGTTTTCTGCATTCACCTTCACTTATATATATTTATATATATATATATATATATATATATATATATATATATATATTTATATATATATATATATATATATATATAAATTATGTTAGTGCATTCTACAAACAGAGTGCTCAATGTTCTAAAAGAACAGAGCAATAATAAATTAGTAAAAACACTTATCTAATTTTTGATTACTTCACTTATCTAACACTAATTAATTTTGTCACTTTTTTTTGTCTCCTCATTAGCAACATATTTGTAATGTAATTGAAACAACATTGTTCAACAAAATTCCAAATGTTTTAATTTTTTTCTCAAAAAAAGGAAACTTTTATTTTTAAGACTTCAAAACCTTTAAAAAAAATCTTTAAAATCTTTAAAAAAGTGTCATGTAACATGTAGAAGAACAAGTATATGACATAAGTGTTAAAAAGTTTTAAAAGTGTCATGTGACATGTATATTTATATTCTTACAACAATGATTTTTTTCAGGTGTCCACAAATCTGATGTGATAGTAAACTTTCCTTCACTTTTGTTAGTTTGTATTTTTAGTTCAGTTAAAAAATTTTTATGTATTTTCTTTGTATATTGACAATTTTTTGAATTGTGAATATGCAAAGAAAATACTTTGTTGAAGACAATTTTAATATAACCCTTAGTACTTGACAGTATTCTTAAATCATAAGGTGTACAAAATTTAACAAACACTTAAAATTTTTAGATGAATTCAAAAACAGTTAAAAATTTGAATTTGAAGATTTGTTGTAGTTCTAGTTTTATTTTATTATTTTGTTTCCCTTTAAATTCTCTTTAAAAATCTTTATTTCTTTAAAAAAATTAATTTTATGTTGCGTTTAAACATACTATTTGTACTGCCACCAGAAGTTTGAATTGTTTTTGAACTTTTATTTTCTACTTGCATAAAATAACTTCTAGATAAATTTTTGTCTATTTTTATTGGATGGATGATAATAGTTTCTTAGGTTTGTTGTAATTTTTATCATTTTACTGAAAAACTTACTCAATGGAATAATATTATGCACTTTGATTTAATTTATTGGTAAACCGGTATTACAATCCCAAGCTTCATTCAAATTAAGATCTAACTTACAATACCAACTTTTAGAAAGCCAATTTCTTAGTCTACAGCAACATTACCACATATGTTAGATGTACTTTACATGCAATATGTTAGATGTACTTTATCTACAGCAACATTACCACATATGTTGGATGTACTTCAACTGCTTCAATTTCATCAGTTAACTGAAGAATGAACCTATCCGGAAAGTTATAAAATGTCTTGCGATGCAATAATTTTTCATTTCAACTTAGTTTCTCCGCGCAGCGGCCTTGCTCGGCAAGGTTCATGCTTCGGAGTTAAAGAGTTGAGAGAGGGTTGCACCACGAATAACAACTAAAAAATAAAAAACACAAAAAAATGAGTAGCCTCCTCCACAGTAGTGGCCCCCCTCAGGCCTTGGTGAGGTGAATACTATAAAAAAAAAAAATTAAAACAAAAAAATTAAAAAAAATTTAAAAAAATTTGTATTTGGATGCATGGCCTACTATAAATACACAGCCGGGTTTGTTGGTTTTTACGGAAAAAATTTGGAGGCCAGTTTTATTTGCTGTAATAAACGATATCTTTAAACAGAAGGCTTTGTTTTTCTTGTTATATATAATATTTTTTGATTATATATGAATTTTATTATGAGTTTAGTTATGAGGAACTTATTAATTTTGATGTTTTAAATAAGATTTTATTTAAGTAACAATATAAATACAATATTTAAATTAGACACATTTATAACAGTTTGTTGCTTTTGAGATATGATTATTTTTATTGTGCTTCAAAAATATAAGAATTACTTTTATTTTCAAACCTAGAATTTTTAATACAATGCCAAACAAGTGTGCAGTGATATACTGTTGCAGTGGATACAAAAGTAAATCATCAAATACAAATGTGAATACTCTAAAATTGACTTCAGAAACAACAGTTTATAACAAAGAAAAATAGTGTTTTTGCGTTTCCTGATGCTCCTAAAAGACCTGACTTAAGAAAAAAATGGATTAAGTTTGTTAATAGAAAAAATTGGTTTCCTACAGAACTTTCAGGTGTTTGTAGTGCACACTTTGATCCAAAAGCACGGTGTTAGAATGACTCTTATTTATGATCTTCATCCGATACCAACTATTTATTCAAATGATGCAATAAAAAAAATTCCACCTTATGTTATTATCTATTCCAGGTCCATGAAGAAAATCTCCAACTATGTGTCACAAGCATTCAAGATGAATCAGATATTTTTATGGAAAAAGATTCTATCAAAGACCTAGAAATGTTAAATTCATCTTCAAGTCCTGTTGGCTTTATTTTTCAAAAATGACTCCCATGTTTTATATTATCGTATTTTTAATGTGGCATCTATTGATAATGCTCCCTGTATTGAATCAATACAAGTCAATTCTACTTTGCATGTAAAGTTGCATCACAATGGATGTCAAATTCCTCTTCCAAAGTGGTTTAAGCAAAACCAATATTTACTTAAAAATATTAGCATATTAGAAAACCTTGCATCATATATGCGTATTTTTGTTGCAGAAAAAAAAATACTATTTTAGATGAAATTCATAGTATCCAATATTATAAACCGAAAAGCAGGAAACCATATTCATCTGAAGTTCTTTGTTTTTCATTATTACAACGCTATACTTCAAAGCAAGCATACATTCAATTCAAGAAAAAATACCTTTACCGTCATTGTCAGTTTTAAAAAAATTAGCAGCTGGAGGAATTGAACCCTTAAAAGCTATTAAGTTACTTTTGGAGGAAGGAAAAGTAGACCCAGACTGTATTTTAATGTTGGATGAAATGTATTTACAGAAATGTAGTGAGTATAGTAGCGGTAAATATGTTGGTTTGGATAAAAATGGTAACTTTTTCAAAAGTATCCTTGTTTTTATGGTTGTGAGTTTAAAAAAATCTATCCCTTATGTCATAAAGTCTTGTCCACAAACAAAAATAAATGGAGATACAGTTTTCCTTGAAATTAAAGAAAGTTTGTCTGTTTTGAAATTAGCAGGATTTAATGTACATTCAATAGTTGCAGACAATCATTCGACAAATGTATCAGGATATGGACAGTTGATTAAATGCTTCGGAACTGGTAAATCTGAAGAAGATCATTTTATTGTGTACGAAGAAAAAAAATTTACCTTATGTATGATAGTGTTCATCTCTTAAAAAATATTCGAAATAATCTACTTAATTCTAAGCGATTTATATTTCCTGTTTTCAATTTCTATGGACTTTTTGATTCTATTTCAGTTACTGCTGGTGAAATATCTTGACATCTTCTCCATAAAACTTACGAAAAAGATGAAAAACTTAGTGCTAATTTACATAAGGCACATAAACTCACATTTCAAACTTTACACCCAGGAAATGATAAGCAAAGTGTTCCTCTTGCTTTGAATGTTTTTCATGAAACAACGTCAGCTGCCATTAAAAGTTATTTTCCACAAGATTTATCTGCAGATGAATTTTTACGCCTTATTAATAGTTGGAGGTTAATATCGAATTTAAAGTCAAAATATTCAAATAAATATATTGGTTATGCAGTTGTGAGGGAAGATAAAAAACCTGAATTCTTACGTTGTTTTTCGAAGTGGATTAATGAATGGCAAATAAAACAGTTAAAGGAGTGTGGAAAGTTTACTCTTAGCAAGCAAACAGCAAATGCTATGATAAAAACATTAAAAAGTTCTGCTGATTTGTGTGATGATTTACTCAATGAAGGTTATACTTACATTTTAACAAGTCGTTTCTAAAGTGAACGTCAATTTTCAAAATATAGACAAATGAGTGGAGGTCGTTTTCTTGTTGGTTTATGCGAAGTTGAATCTTCTGAGAAAACACTTCAAATTAAATCTCTAATGAAAGAAGATATAAATTACTGGGATTTAAATCTTAAACCAGAGACAAGTCCAGATCTTTCATGTGAAATCGATTTTGAAAATGATTTTGAAGAGATTGATTTAGACGATGACAGCAAGGAGGTGGCAACCTACATTGAAGGATTTATTATGAAAAAAATCTCTAAAAAATTTGTTTGTTCTGAATGTGAAGCGTTATTAAATCATGAGAAGGTCATCATTTGTGTTGAGTATACAAATTTGCTCTCTAGAGGGGGGCTTCAATTACCTGGGAAACATCTTGCATCATATATATCCCATTGCTTTGCTAAACTAGATTTAGCTCAAGAAAATTTATTTTTAAATGCTGATAATATCAGATATGCTGCAAGAAAGCTCCTGAATCTTGGAAGAGGAGGGATCTTCATGTGTCCTCAGCATTTTAATAATGCTATAATATTTATTAATAATATAATTATAAACATATACTTTAACAACAAGCAAATAATTATCAATGGTGGAAAAAGAAAAGACGAGATTGTTGCTTTTAAATCAAAGAGAACAAAAAGAAAGCATAATGATTAATCTATTTCTTGTTGTTAATTTCACAGTATCTTAAAATTTATTTTGATTTTATGAATGTTTATATTACTTTAAATAAAAAAGAATTTTAAACAGTTGTTTATTTGTTTTAATAATTTATATTTTTATTATTCCAGCATTTTCTATAAAAACTCAATAATTACAACAAAAAAAAAAAACTGGCCTCTTAATTTTTTCCTTAAAAACCAACAAACCTGGCCGTGTATTTATAGTAGGCCATGTTGGATGCAAGCAAGAATAGCAACAAAGTGGGTTGAACTATCAGAACTATCTGGCTCTAAAGGTACACAGAACATGACAAAAAGAAAGTGACAGGATGAAAGAAGACAAATTTAATGGTGACCTTCAACAACTGTTTGATATTGCAACAAAGGAGGCAATGACAGAAACACAGAACAAAGATCTGTAATTTCTTTGCATGCAAAGAGAACCTTTTTTTTATGCAACATGAATAGAGTAAGCAGGAAAAGGCATCAAGAAAAAAAGTGAGAAAGGAGAAAATAAGATATAAAGAACCCATGACACAAGACATTAATGAAACAGAAGATAAACTTTCTTCGTTGACATCTAATTCAGAATCAGAAGAAGATGAGAAGTATCAGCCAACTCAAACTAAGCCATATAGATCTACTATGTCAACATCAACAACTTGTACTACATCATAAGCTAACAAATATCTTCCAGTTCCCTGAAGTTGTAGATGCTTTGAATTGTGTTTTGCAGGAGAGACTCAATCAAATGCCTGTATTGAAGTAATTAAAAAATGAATTCGCTGGAAAGCTGATGCACTTTAGCTGCTATTAAAAGAAAGCTTGCTTTTCTTAGCTGCTTTGTATAATTGCTTTAAATTAAGGTCATATACAGCTTGAGTCATACCTACTACCTAAATATTATCTAAATATGCATAGGTGTTTTTAAAGATTTCTCAATTTTAAATTTGTCAATTTTGCGTTGAAAAACAGCATCTGCAATTATTTTACCCTATGGTAAATGAGTAAAATGATTTGAATGATGATTTGCCAATCTGGCTTATAATGCTAGATCTTCTAGTAGGAGTGGGATTTGATGATAAGCACTCGTAAGATCAATAGTAATGAAAAAATGGTACTTGGAAAATTCATTAATCTGGCCATCTATTCTAGGTTAAGGACAAGCATTCAGCTAAATGAATTTGTTTATTGTTTGGGAGTAACCAACACACATTTGCTGTTGTGTCTTTCATTTTCTATAATTACTATTTGTACCCTCCAATATGAGTTACTTGATTCAATAACTTTGTCAATTATTAATTTCTTAATTTTAGATTGGATGAACAGCTAATCAATGTGATTAAATCTTTAAGATTTAGTTGCAGTTGGACAACAATTTTTTGGAAAATTTTGAAAACAATGTTTCAGGTGATATATGCAAATTCTTTACACTACAAACTGACAAAGGAGGTAATGTTCCTCCAAAAACCATTTTTATATTGCTATGCTGTTTCATAAAAGCTTAACCAGGATAACATCAGCACATAAGTTGGGTAATATTGACAAGATGATATCTGCATACTTCTGATTTTGAAAAATCATATTTACTTTATAATAGCCTAAATTTTTTACCTGAATGACAACAATTCCAATGATACGCTTCCAAAACTTTTTGTTTATAGGATTTGATACCAATTGACAATGTATTTGTTGATAAAGTTGTCTGAGCTTCCAGTATCTATTAATGCAGAATTTTGCTCATTTATTTCCACCTTCTAATTGCGTGTGAGAGGTAATTAGGGTCCCAGTACTTATCATTGCTAATATATCATCAGACTCAGTAACAGCTAATGATATGACTGATTTACACACTTTACCAAATTGTCCTTGTTTTTTGATATTTGTGGCAAACAACACCTTAAGCAGGTGTCTCAAGATGTTATTTTTTGACATTGGTGGCAAACATTTACTTGTTGTTTAATTGACATTTGTGGCAAACAACACTATGGAGAGGTGAATAAACATTTAAATGCTAATTCACCTCCTTAAGTCCATGAAGACCACTACAGTCAGGGAGGCTACTTAAACTGTGGTTACAACTAAGTCAGGTGTATGGTTGTCATGATCACCCTGCTACATGTAACATGTAACCCAGTGCAACCTGTTCCATGTCCTGCTGCCTTATGGGATTCAATTTCTAAGCAAAGGCAGGAAGGAGCCTTTGCTTAAAAAGCCTTTAATTTATTTTTTTGTTTTTTGTGTGTCATTTATATAGAAGGTTGAAGGTGCCTTAGTTACTCATGTGTTAGCTCACCTGTGATTTACTATATATGTTTGTGTTCTGTCTAAACCTCTGGCGCGGTGTTCATTCACTAGTAAGTTACTTTATGAATGTTTGTGTTCTGTCTGAACCTCTGTTGCAGTGTTTACGTACCCATAAGTTACTTTATGCTTGTTTGCGTTCTGTTTAAATCTTTGATGCAGTGTGAACTCAGTGTGAACTTACTATTGACCTTAACTATTAAAACTAAGCTCACCTTAACCTCTAGTGTTTTGATAGATGTAATGTTTTTCCTAATGCATTTCCAAAATACCATGCCTAATGTTTAAAAATACTACTTAAAGGAAGTAACTCTTTTTAACGACTCCAGTTCAGGTCAGGTTCAGGATCATCATGATCCCCCTGCAACTGATATCATGTAGCCCAGTATTACCTGCCCTACACCCTGCTACCTTGTAGGGTGTGCTTTTTTAAGCAAAGGCTATGAGAACAAACTCCAACTTCCCTGGCTAGGAGAAACAAAATCCCCTGTCTAGGCTTGGTTGAGTAAAAACTAGAGATGGTGTCTCAATAAAATACTTATCTTAGGCAGATGTTAACTGCATCCGGTTACTGTCTTGTAAAAGGCCTCCTAGTCAAAGATTTAAGGGGTAAGTAGAACAATTTTGCTAACCAGCCTCAAACCTCTTCTTCATCTATTAGGCTGGCATAGATATAAACCTGTGTTACATTGTTTCAAAATACCAAAATATTAACAGAGCGATGTTGCATTTTAAACATAAAAAACATCCCCACCACCTAAGTGCTTTAATATATCTTTTACAAATATTCTATTCTCTGAACCATCCATCAGTTAAATCAACCATCAACCAGTTATCCATTAGTTAAATCTTATCTCTTGCAAAGTTCACAAGAATTACTTGCTCTTAGTGATACCAATTTAAACACCGCAACTCCTTCTTCAGATCTCAGTGTTGATGGGTACTATCCTTTGATTTACAAAGACTCCAATAGTCATATGCTTGGCTTGGAGGTAAATCAGTTTTGAATCCTTTGATCATTCTTTTATGTGCTTCCGCTTAGCACCTCTCATCCCTTTTCTCTTTGTTTTTTATCGTTCTTCTTCTTCCCAAGACTGCACTTTTTTAGATGTAACTTCTGATCAAATTGACCTCTCTTTATTTTTTTTATTTTTATTAATTTTTGGAAAAGCTCCTAAGACACTTTTTTTCAAAAAAAATATACCTAAATATTTCAAAAAAAAAATTTTATTTCTTAACATGTTTTTCACGGAAATTAATAAAAATTCATTAATACTAATGTTCAAATATAAAATATTTGGTTGTTTTCACTACACTCATTGAAATAGTCTGCACTTTTGTTGGATTCTCCAAATTGTGTATTTAACCCCAATAATTTATTTTCTGAAGAACTTTTGTTAACGAAGCTCCAATATCTGCATTGTTATATTACTGAACCTTTTTAATAAAACTTTTAGGAGCCTATTTAAAACATTTTTTTAAGTTTTTAAATTCATGGTTTCAAACAGAAAAATTGTAATGTTCATTATCTCTAGTAATTTGTCTTAACAATGAAAATTGGGCAATCTGAAGGAAACATTTTCAGACAGTCATCGAGTATTTTAAAGACATTTAAAAAAGAAACCATGGTAGTCTTTTTTTTAATTTCTTCCGTCATTACAAAATTTGTTAATCAAATAACATATTTTACAAATAAATTGAAATTTATTTTTTGATTTTCGTATTATATAAGCATTGAGAAAATACATTAAATATAGCAAAAACAATTTAAAAACTATAAAACGCAAAAACAAATAAACATAAGAAAAAAAATTAACAAAGTTTCTCATAGTTACATTCTCTAGAGTACATAGCAAATTAGTTTCATAAAAATTGTGAATAAATTGCATATCGTAATTTTCAATTGTTGTTGTAAATTTATAAAATTGTTGTTATAAAATATAATATATTTTTTTCCTCAACTTGTAACAAATTCTGTAGCTAAAAATAACAATTAGCCTTAAAAAAAATACAAAAGTTGTATGAAAATTTTATAAAAAAAAATTTCTTTTTATTTTCTTTTTTTTAATAATTAAAATTTTCTGGTTTATCTAATTAAAATTATAAAATATTTCATTACAATTTTGTTTGCTTTTTTTAGTATTGGTTTTTTTTTTCTCAGTAGATGGTTTAGCCGCGATTTAAATGCTTTAAAAATTAAAATAATGCAATATTGCAGAGATCAGTGTGTCTAAAAAAATTACTTTAAACATGGACGAACAAGACATGCGATGACACTGCTTTCCGAGAAGGCTTGATTAGAGTTGGAACTTAATGGAAGAAAAAAGATGAACTTTATTAAGCAAGATAACAACCAACAGACAACTTAAAAGATTGCAAGTTAAATAAATAAGGAAAACAAGAAGAAGAGAACAAATTCCAAGGAGATGATGATCGAGAAAAAAAACTAGACGAATAAGACTTTTCAGAGCACTTAAGAACAGTCAGAGTAAATGGATGAGATTTAATTGAAAGACAAGTAACACAAGGATGAATTTTAGTACACCGCACAAAAGACACTTGCTGTTTAGAGCAGTGCCCATTATAGTATTTATAGAGAAGAGAAAGAGAAGCAGTATTACGACGATGTGACAATGGTTAAAGGTTAGCTGCAAGAGCGGGTCCAACTATGTTTACAATGTGTTTTTGAATCTTGTCTAAAAGAGAAAGGGCATCATTTGAAGATCTGCTACAGATATGGCAATAGTATTGTATACAAGGATGAGTTTTAGATTTATAGAGATAAAGAAAAAAATCCTGAGTAAGAAAGTGGCGGGTTTGATAAAAAGATGCAACTTTAACAGATGCTAAATTTGCAATGGATTTGATATATGGTTTTCTAGATAAATCGTAAGTAAGAGTTACTCCTATAAGACGAAAGGTAGATGACTTATTGAGTACATTAGTGTTCATAAATATATGAAGATCTAAATTATTGCAGTAACAATAAGTAGAAAAAAGTTTTATCTGAATTAAAGTTCACCAACAACTGTGAGCCCCATGCTGCAGCAGAAATGAGATTTTTTTCAAGCTCAAATACCCCCTCGAAGCAATTAGAGAGTGTTGGCTTTTTATTAATGAAGAGTAAATGGTAGTATCTTCAGCAAGCAATGCCACCTTAGATGCGAGAGTTTCTGGGAGATCGTTAATGTAAATTAAAAAAAGTATAGGGCCGAGAATAGAATCTTGAAGAACCCCTGAAGTTACAGGAAATCAAGAAGAGTCCTTTGAGGACAACATTTATACTACAATTGCTAAGGAAGGATTCAGTAGTCTTGATGTTACCTGATTTATCGTAATAAAAAAGCTTATGGAGAAGACCAGCATGCCAAAATTTACTACAGGCTTTAGAAATGTCAAAAGTGATAGCCTTAACCTCTCCACATCAATCTAATGCACAATAAAACCTATTTGTTATTACAAATAACAAATCAGCAAAAAAAGAAGAAGATTAAAATCCATAATAATGATCAGAAAGTAAGTTATTAGATTCAAAATGAGAGATTAACTTTTTTTGAATTAAAGGCTCAAAAACCTTGTTTATTATAGAAATAAGACTAATGGGACAGCAGTTAGACAAGTCAGATTGGTCACCAGAATTTTTGAAAATAGGGATAACAGATTCCACTTTCTAGCAGACTGGAAAACAAGACACTGATAAGCACTTGCTAAATACATTTGAAAGTATAGTCAACAGCTTTAAAAACACTTCTTCAAGACTATAACAGGTATATTGTCCAGACCACACACTGTAGAAGAGCCTAAGCAGAAAAACACTTTAGATACAAAAGCTGGAGTGATACAAATTGTCAAGCAATGGATCAACCTGTTTGTCGGCTATATCAGGTAGGAGTTGATTAGTGGAATCAGGATATGAGATTGATGAAAAGCTCTCAGCAAACAATTCAGCTTTGTCTTTAAGTGAACTAACAAAATCTGAACCATGCGAGAGAGGTGGAGTAACAGATGTGCCTATATTATAAATACTGTTAAAGATTCTCTAGAAGTCTCTATAGCCTAAGTTTTGAGATGAAATACAAGATTTTGTAACCTGAGAATAGCATTCTTTGGCACTAGGCAAAAACTTTTTACATTGGTTTCTAGCAATAGTTAACAACCATTTGTTTTGGAGAACTGTTTTGGCAATAGATATGGAAGTAATGGTTATGATTGGAAATTCTAGCAGCATAATTAGAGGAAAACCATGGAGAAAAGTGAGGCTTGACTGTCAAGAAGGAATAAAGGATTCTATGCTAGCCTGAATCCAAGAAGTTACATAAGAAATACATTTGTCAGCAGGAAGACGAAAGATTTCTTTGTGATTGCCCAAGAGCCATCACAAAGAAAATCACAGAATGAGTCCCAGTTAGCTTTAAGGTAGTTGTAAGAGGTACGATGGTAAGGAGATTCTTATGATGAAGAAGAATGAGATAATAGTTTTATAGAGATCAAACTGTGATCAGAAGCACCTAAGGCTGAATGTGGAGAAACTAACTAGGATCAGAAACAAGACATAAATCAAGTAGAGAAAGTAAATGATTCAGATTATTTGGAAAGCAAGTTAGAGATTAAGAAAGGCAAAAATTATGAGCCTTAACACCTACAGAGTTCCTGAACTTAAATCAAGCCATTCAGTGTGATGAGCATTAAAGTCACCAACAACAAGGATATTGGCTGAAGGATAAAAAGAAAGAACTCGGTCATTTTGATCAGAAAGGAGTGCAGCATTGAACAAAGAACAAAGAGAAAGGTTATAAAATAAAGTGGTGCTAAACAAAAGCGCATAAAAAAATAATCTGTGGATTCAAATCTAGTTTTCCAACAAATGGGTGAATTCTTATGAATGCAAATGCCCAGCCCAAGCATGTGACTATTGGAGTTTTTACGAATTAGATAAAGATAACCGCCAACACAAAGATCACAAGATGAGACAGCCAAACTTAAATTAGTCTCACAAAGAGCAAGTAAGTCTGGTGAACTTTGCAAAAGATAAAACTCAACAAAAGAGTGAAACAAAAGAAAAATTACTTCAAAGACCATGAATATTAGTGAATGATCGATTTAGAGAACTTGGTGATGAGGATGATTTTTTGTGTTTTATAGTTTTTGATACTTAAGCTTTTTTTTTAAACAGGTTAAAGAACTTGACTTGAAGCACAGATAGTATTCAGTACACTATTTAATAGTCAGAGAAATTGTCTCACTACTATTAATAAACCCTAAGCTGTAGTATAGGGCTCCATATATGGCCTCAATAATGCACACCAAAAGTACAAACAGGGTCACCATCCATGCTCAACATGGCACTGTTAGTACTCTGATATTTTACAGCTGTTTGGGAAACCTGATTATCAGCCGGCCTCAGAATCATAAAACTAAGAGCCGTACCCTCATTAGGAGATAATAAAATGAAATACCTAGTCATAAAAATAGAGACACTAGCAGAAACCATGCAATGAGCCAAGAAGATCCAGCATTGAATATTCTAAACTGGAAACAATGTATATAAACACATCACTTTTCTTTATTTTCAGTAATTTCTGGGGTACCTCAAGGTTCTATCCTTGGTCATGTTTTGTTTCTTATCTATATTAATTATCTTCCTGATAACATTAGATATAAAATGGTCCTATCTGTTGAAGACTCAACTTTATACTCTTGTTTTGACAAAAAGTCTTTTTTTTTTAATTGCATTGAACAGGCAGCCGATTTTGAATCTGATTTTACTTCTGCAAAAGATTATTTACTGCAAACAACTATTGCAATACTGCCGATATTACTATACCAATCAATAGTAACCCTCTTACTGAGTTTTCTTTCTTATGTCTTCTTGGAATATTGTTCACTTCTGATCTCTCATAGAAACCATATACACATTCGATTGCAAAGTTAGCATCTGCTACTGATGCTTCTCTTTTTGATGCACACCATTATCTTTGCTAATTCTATTCTCTACCTCTACAAATCTCTTATTTGTCCCTGTATAGTACTTTTATCATATTTGAGCAGGCTCTTCTATTACTCTTCTGATACTCTTTTTCTTCTAGACAAGGTCCAAAAATGCATTGTAAACTTATTTTATACCTGTTCTATCTGCTAAGCTTGAGCCTCTTTCTCATCGTCGTAAATTTATCTTTTCTCTTTCTCTTTTCTACAAATACTATCATGGTCGCAGCTCATAGGAGCTATTATCTCTAGTTCCATCAACTAAAAATCATTTTTGCTTGACTCCTCATTCTTCAAATTCGTTTACTGTATCTGTCCCTACATACTCTATAAGCTTTTACTTTTTTCTTCCGCACTTTAACCCTATGGAACTCTCTCCTTTCTTCGTGTTTTCCTGACTCATACAATCTACAACTTTTTAAGTCTTCTGTCAACTGTTTCCTTGCTCTATTAGCCCATTCTTTTTTTTGCAAGTAACTCCTAAATTAATAGTGATTGCAGCCTTGTTCGGAGTGAATCAGAAGGAAAAAAAATAAAAACCCTTTCTCAACTCTATAACTTTAAAATAGGAACCTTGATGAACAAGGCTGCTGTGCAAAGAAACAAATTAAGCGCTGTACCAGGGACATGGATTGTTTCCACAGAAGTAATTCGGTTTTGTGGTCAGTGGTGAAATTTGTTGATAATTGTAATATTTTTCTTATATTACGCATTGTATTGATTTGAGGTATGTTAGATACAATTTTGAGTGTGCAACTCATACAATTCCAGGCCTTGTTAAGAAGCGTTAAGCAGCTTGCATTTTGACTGCAAAAAGGCGATTTGCCTACGCATTCAGCAGTTTTGCGCTATGCAAAAACTTTTATTTTAAGAATATCTAAATTTTCTTTTGATGTTGTTAACGTGGCGTTTATTTAGAAGAAAAAAAGTTCGTAACTAAAAGCATTTAACCGCAATTGTAAACTAATAGATTTTTTGTTAAAGAAACAGTTTGTTTAATAATTTTTTTGCTGTTGTTAAAAACTAGTTAAAAAGTAAAGTGTTTTAAGTTTTATCTTAAGGAATTAAATGTATAAATTCCTTTTAAATATAAAAATTATTTTTTGTCATAATAGTTTAAAAAATGCACAATTTGTTTTGAAGTAAATATTTTATTAATAAGATATTTTGTTTGTTTCAATTGTTTGTTTATTGTATTCAATAACGTAAAGTTTTAATGACATTCGTTTTATGAATTTATTAATTTATGAAAATAAATTATGATCACGAATATGTTATCGGTAAATGATAAATAATAGATAAAACTCTTTATTGTTTAAAAACATTTTTAAAAAGAGTTTACAAAATAAATACGAAAAAATTGATTAACAGTTATAAAATAACCAAAAACCAAATTTATTTGTAACTTTTGTTATAGTGAGAAAAAAAAACTGTATGATTTTTAATGCGTTAATAAAATAACTTTAATTACAATGCGGTACTTGAAAAGACGCTGTGACGCAATATAACTCTTAACAATACAAAATATATTTGCTTAGTTGAGTTACTTAGAAATGCGTTACGCGTTTTCGTTATGCAACGAAATCTTGTAACAAGGCCTGAGTGTGCAACTCTAATCAGCATGCTTGGTCAACTGTCAATGTTAGTGTGAGGATCTTGTTTTCCAGTAGTCTCTGCGCTTGGGTTTGAACCAGTGATAAATGCATCTCTGATAGATTCATAGCAGTAAATATTGGCTGTTACTGCTTTAAAGTTGCAATCTCTTGCTAGGTTTCGATTAGCTTGAATAAATTTGTCTAGCGTTTCACCAGTTTGTTGTTTGTGTGTTGCTAACTGGTGTTGCATGAATATTTTGTTTTTCAGTTTAACATACAATAATAAGAGCTTCAATTGCATTTTCAAAAGTTATTGAATCAAATTATTATACATAAACAGTCAGCAATATAAAGTTTATAAGTATTTTCAGCTTTTCTTTAGATTTTTTAAAGTTTTAAATCAGTGAATCTATTCTTCATTTGATGTAGAAGAATTTAGATTTTTATTTCAAATTTGTTAGGATGTAAATATATCTCCCTAAGAATAATTTCAAATTTCAACTAAAACTTTTTTTTTAATAATACAATACAACAGAAATTTTAAAATAATAATTAATAACTCAATAATTCTTCAAGAGAGATAACAAGATTCATAACAAGTTCATAACATTTATAAATAATTCATAATGTACCGCCCATGATATGTATATATCTGCATGTATGTATGTCTATTTGTATTGTTAAAGTTTAGCTGAGGCCTAGATTGTTAAAATTGCTAGATATAGTAATGGAAAAATCACAACCACAAAACAAAAAGGAAACAGAAAATGAAAAGAAATTATTAATATAATATTTCAAAATTTTTTTAAACTTAAAAAAACGTAGAAATTAACTTACTGTGTAAGCTGCCTCTGAACTAAATGCAGATTGGTATTTAGGAATCAAAATGCGCATTTTGCTACTTAATGAAGTATACATACCAATTTTATCATTTTAATTAATCAAACAAATACTAAATCAAATCGTCACAATACAAATTTAGAAAAAAATAATAGTAAAATGGTTATGATTCTTTAAATAAATGTATATATTAATATATATATATATATATATATATATATATATATATATATATATATATATATATATATATATATATATATATATATATATATAATATATATATATATATTTATTTATATATATTAATACACACATATATATATATATATATTTATATATATAAATATATATATATATGTATACATATATATATATATATATATATATATATATATATATATATATATATATATATATATATATATATATATATATATATATATATATATATATATATATACATATATATATATGTGTGTGTGTGTGTGTATAAATATATATTTATACCCAAAATCTTTAAAACTTTTCCACTAGGTATTGCAAAAAAAAAGCTCCTCGAATATGCAAATGGGTTCCCTAAAATTGATGGGCCCCTCCCCAATCGAGATGTATAGGGAAGCCTAGCCGCAGCTCTTTACATATATACATATATATATATATATATATATATATATATATATATATATATATATATATATATATATATATATATATATATACATATCAGCCCTCAGAAGTTTTTCCAGCTTTGTATGCTTTTATGTTGTATAGATTCAATATTTAGGTATAGATAACTTAAAGCTGCAAGCAGGTTGTAGGATATAGTAACAATTTTTCCTATAACTAAAAAAAGTTGATTAATGTAAGAGGTAGGTTATTATGATTTTGGTTCCAAACAAATTAGCAAACATATTAAACAGATTTTAATATAACAATTTTCATTTTTTTAGAGTTAAAGGGTAATTTATTGGAGAGGAGGCATTTAACAATGTTAGCTAAATTAGAATAAAAGCAATTAAAAGTTCTGTTAAGTTTTTTAAATGATTTGTTACTTAGGAGCAATTGGTATAATCCACAAAGTGACAAGCAGTAGAAAATTTTAGTTAAATATTCAAATCATTGATAAAATTAAGAAAAAGTAACATTCCTGAAACCAAGCCTTATGAAACACCATAAATGATTTAGCTAGTTCTGAGTTGATAACATTAGTTGAAACAAATTGTGTTCTATTATTAAGAGAAGAGGAAAATTAGAGAAAAAGAATACTTCTAATGCAGTAGTGTTGTAAGTCATTTTGGAAGATTGTGTGCTCAACTGTATGAAATGCTTTTTTTATGTCATTAAACACTCCACGTGCAAAGTTATCAAGGGTTTGTCTAATTTTTTCTGTTAATTCTATTAATGAATGAGTTCTTAAGTGTTTGCTGTAAAAACCATACCAACAATATTGATGTTTAAAAAGATATTTATAATTCTGAAAAAATTTTCAAATCTGTAGAATGTAGCTTTTTTAAACAGTTTCTTTAAGTTGGAAAGAAGGGAAATGAGTAGATAATTGTAGTAGTCCAGAAGAGAAACCATCAATATTTTTGAAAGAACTATTCATTATAAAGGGTATTTTATTATAGAGGTTTGAAGACAATAAAGCTTAATAATCTACAAAAGAAAATAGGACCTTTTTTTAAAAAAAAATCAATATTTAAGAATAATTTTTCAGTAAAATTAAAAAAGAAAAAATTTATAGTTTGCTTTTAACTCTCGATAAGCTTTTTCACTTATCCGTACAGCCTTTTTAGCATCCTAATTTGAATCGCCATATCAAATAATAGTTTTTAAACGAAAATGATATTTTCACCTATTAAATACTTTTAATTGTAACTTTCTAGCAATTTCATAACAATCCAAGCAAAATGAAATTGTTTAAAATATTTGCGATGTTTTTCCTCCATCAAAACCTCGAGTTATTTATTATTTGGACTTTAAAAGAAAAATTAGTTGTTACTTCGTATTCACTTCAAAAAAATTCAGTTCATTCATTAAGTTCTCACGGTTATCAAGGATCCTGATAACGCCAATACAAGGTTACCCAAGAACGCAACTTATTAGGAAAGATAGCGTATCCACGATACCCTGTGGTTTGCATTACAGTCAGTGACGGATGCAGGCAGAGGGGAGGGGGGGTTGTTGAAATATTTTTGTACTTTGACTCCATATGCGTCTCTTAAAAAAAAAGTCCTCAATTTCTAACATAATTTTGGACTTTCAGATTCTGGTGGAGAAAGGGATGCATACCCCGTCCCCCCACCCCACCCTGATCCGTCACTGATCACAGGGTATCTTGATGTGTATGCTATCTTCTATATATTTAAATGTATACGCTATCTTGCCTAAATGTATACGCTATCTTTTTATATTTTGGAAAAAAATTTCATTTGAAGTAATTGAAGTTGAGTAAATTTTTAACTTCATAGTGCACCGATAAAAAAAAAACATCTGAATGAGAACCACTCAATATAATTTAATAAAAATTGGTGCAAATAGCCTTTGGTCAGTTTTAGTTTATATATTTTTAGTTACTGTGATATTCGGAATTTGAATTTTTATTATAATTGTTTTATTGGTCAATATATTCAACATTACCTAATGTATTAACTACTGCCGAAATGCAAAACAATGCTACAAAAAAGGTGCAAAACTCTCTTGACCGATTCCGCTCAAAGGAGGTTTTGTCCTTTTTATTAGCTTTTTTTTTTTTTTTTTTTTTTGAATTTTTGGAGTAGTTTATATTGACACTTAAAACTTTCTTAAATAAAATTATTTTCAAAATTAAGTGAAAAAATAACTTTGTATCACCATCAAACTGCATCTGATTACATTTTAAGACATGTTCTTAAATTTTCTCCGCAAAAAAATTTATTTATAAATTAATTCGAGCAACCGTGGCGCAGTGGAAGCGCACTTGCTTCAGAAACCAGTAATATATTCATTGTAAATTTACCTTGTTCATATTATTCTGGAAAATAAATTACAAAAAAAACAACAAAAAAACAAAGAAACAAAGGTTCCGTGGTTCAAATCCCACCTTTAGGCAAGTTTTGCGACAATGGTTAGGAAGGAGGCTAAGGCTCCTATTAAATGCTCACCCGCGGTTCTCTGTGATAAGACCGTAAGAACTTTTTGGGGCACCTAAATAAAAATTATATATATATATATATATATATATATATATATATATATATATATATATATATATATATATATATATATATATATATATATATATATATATATATATATATATATATATATATATATATAAATTAGTAAAAAACACTTATCTAACTTTTTTCTTCAACTTGAAGTTTCAAAATTTTAAAAGAAAATTGCAAAAAAGCGTAATAGAAATAGAAACATAATTTGGTTCAACCCCCCGTACAGCAAAAATGTTTCAACAAATGTAGGACAAAATTTTCTAAAACTAGTAGACAAACATTTTTCTCCCTCTAATAAACTATATAAGGTTTTTAACAGAAATACCATTAATGTAAGTTATAGTTGTACAAAAAATTTAGAAAGAATTATAAAAGACCACAACTACGCGTTAATTAATAAAAATGAACATATAAAAGAAAAAAACACTGACAATTGTAATTATAAGCAAAAAATAGATTGCCCTCTAAATGGAAAATGCCTTTCGAAAAATGAAATTTACAAGTGCATTGTTTCCTCACAAAATAACCCTGATAAACAATCTATTGGCTTAACAGAGGGGAAATGGAAAAAACGTTATACCAACCACAAACAACCGTTTAAACACAAAAAATATTCAAAAGAGACTATGCTGTCAAAATATAAATATGCCCTTGCCTATAATAATATTCCCAAAAAATGTATGCTATGTTTGCAAAAAAAATTTGAAATAATTACTCATTTAAATCAGGAAAATTTATTAAATAAAAAATCTGAAATAATTTCTTAATGTAGGCACAAAAATAAATACCTCTTAAGTTATAAAAACAAATGACCAAATTAAACTATCCTCATTCCAAAAAAAATTATTTAATAATTACTTTCTGTAACTTCCCGTTAACCAAAAACATATAGTAATTAAAAATTTTTTTATAATAATTTATAACTTCCTGTTAAATATTTTTTTCTATGAATTGAATTTTTTTTGAGATTTAGTAACTCTTCCTGATGATCCAGCAATGGTGAAACTTTAAGTTGAAGAAAAAAGTTAGATAAGTGTTTTTTACTAATTTATTATTGCTCTGTTCTTTAAGAGCATTGAGCACTCTATTTGTAAAATACACTAACATAATTTACATTAAAATACACTAACATAATTTACATACTAAATTGAATAATGGTAGCAGTTCTTTAAAGAACCTTACTGTTCAGATCAGTTACGCAGCATAACAATCTTTCTTTGTACTCTGAATGATTATTGTTTCGTTTATACCATGACCAATGTTTATAAAAGTCTTGATGAGCAGTTTCGACTGTTTGTTCGCTATAGGGCCCCAAAGGGGATCATTTGCAACTGATGAAATCTTTGATGTGGTAGAAGACGGTATGAGTTTTGGGTCTTATGCTTGCACCATTAATCATTAAGTAATACCTTTCGAAATTGTCAATTATTTAAGCAAAATCTGGGTGAATTATAAATCTAAAGCAAACTTTTACAGCTAAATAAAAACTTTTGAATGTTTTAGTTATATGAAGAACCGAGTTTGTATCAACAAGTTGTTGGAGTACATCCACATTTTTAAGCAGCTTCCTGCATTTATTTTCCTCGAACTAGCCCCCATAATACGGGCTCAGTTAAATGTGGAGGGCAGCTGGCCACTTAACAGCTTTTATTCAAGTAGTTTTAAGTATGTTGAAAAGATGATTGACACCTCCTATAAGGAGATGATCATCCACTGATCATTGGCTTCCAAATGATATTGCCAAACAACTTGGCATGAGCAACAACCCCGCAAGATTGCTGAATAGACTTGAGGCTAGATTTGAGTGAAAGTTTGCCCCCTTAAATTTTCGCCACTACAAGCAGGACTTGGTCTTCGGTGAATGTTTCTTTTTCTTTTCTTTTTTTTTTTGCGCGCAAGTTTTTTCTAGGTATGTTTTATACAGGCCATTAGGAACAAAAATTATATTGGGGGGGGGGGGGGAAGTGCTGGATTATGGGGCCCCGGACCTTTTTTTATTTTCTTAGTCATTTTTTCAAAACTATTTATTTGAAAAATTAATGGGGAGGGGGCAAATGCCCCTGCTTCCCCACCCCCATCCCTCCCGTGCTACGGGCCTGTTATACTAGAATAAGGTTGATAATAATTGGTTTAAGAGTTAAACAAAGGATTTATAATAATTCATCGATCAGTTTAGTCATAAATTAGTTAATAAAAGCCCTTTTTTTTTTATTTATTTTTTTTTAGTTAATTTTAGGCGCTCTAAGCATAGCTGCGCTATGGCTATTTACCAAGCGAATAATTGGCGGATTTCATTAAACTTCAGAGCTCACCGTTTCCGTTTTTAACTCATAACTTTTTACCAGAAATGGCAAGTTTAATTTTGAAAATTTTCGACCAGCATAAAAAGTTATACGAGGATATGTTTTAAGCTCAATGCACTATTATGCCCATTTTTCAACAAAAAAAAAATTATTATGCGACCGAAAATTTGACTATTCGTAAAAAATTCTTAATTATTTGTGTTAAAATTTTATATCATCTTATTCAGAAAAAGATTCTTCACAATATGATCAAAATAAAGTTGCAAAATTTTTATTCATTAAATAAGTAAATTTATTCAATAAATAAAAAAGAATAAAGATAACTATTTATATATTGGCATAACTATTTCATTCTATCCGCATTTACTCTATCTATAATAAGTTAACTAAAAGCAGCTAAAAAAATTAAAAATATAATCGTATTTAAAACCACATTTTTTTTAAATTGAGGGGGAGGGGGGGAAACAAATTTTACTTGGGTGAGGGGAGGGGTTCAAAACTGTCAAATATTTTACGTCATCTATGAGCCAATTTTTAAAAAGTATAAAAACTATACCATTAATAAATTGATTGTAAATACGCAGTTTGAATTTTACTTTAGGGGAAAGGGTGTAACTAAAAGCGACATGACTTTTAAGTATGGGGCAGCCAAATATTGACAGAGTTTGACAAAAGGGAAAAGGAGTCAGAGAATCTGGAAAAATTACTGACATCATTTATGGACGGCCTCTAATGTTATGTTTTCTCGTCGTAGTTTAGAAGTGATTGTTAAAAAGTCTTACGTAACTACTTTTTGAACAGCCCTATCTAATGTGAGACGAAATCTCACTATACTCTAGCATGTCAAATCTTATATTTAAAAAGTTTATTTTATGTCCCATTAACAACAGATGATTTGGCATGCAATTCAGTTAAACTTTTTCTGTCTTTTATTAAAAAAAATTTTTTTTTTCAAACTTTGCACTAGGGATCGTCCATAAATTACGCAACGTAAAACTTATTTTAAAAATATAAGTAGAAGATCATTTTGCTCTATGGCGCAGTGGTTTTCGCTGGACTTGAAAGGTTATTTATATACTTATTTTAATTAAAGACTCTGAGAGTAAAGACTTTTAATCCTTTGTCTTTTGTCAATAAGTTTAATTTCGCGTTACGTAATTTATGGACGATCCCCTAGTCACTAACTCTGCTAAAAAAATATTATTGATCACATTGAAATGTAAGATTTACAGTTATGAAAACTGCAAAAATTACAGTTACTTGTAATCAAATTTAATAGATATGATAAAAAAGTTGTAACGACTAAAATAAATTTTTTACAAAGAATTTATAAAAAAACAAAACATATTTGTTCTTTTTCCTCCTCTGCTTTGCCGTGTACAATCTTGTATTATATTACCGTCTTATTAATTATGTCAACAACATTTTGTCAATTTTCACCTCCCCTGCCCTTTCTAAACAACTTGTCAAACCTCTAGAGACCACCCTATACAATTACATCTACATTTGCTTCTAACCCCCCCCCCCCCTCAAAAAATATATAAATAATTAAATCGGAAAGAAATACATCTTTATTTCCCCTTTTTTTATGTAATTAATTTTATTTTAAAAAAAGTAACATTGTGGATATTAAGTTTTCTTGATCTCCCCCTCTCCTTATTGTCAACAATTGTCAAAACTTTTCAGACCCTCCCTTCCCTCTATCTTCTTGACGTAATTAATGTACAGTAGGTCATGAACAGTATATTGAAATGTTTATGTTACACTAGATGATGTTGTGTTTACAAAATATTACAATAATAAACAAAATAAAATAAGAAATTTTCATAAAAACTTATTGAATGTCACTTTCTATAGAATATATATAAAAAAAATTTTTAGTTACATTTTATAGAAAAATGTTTTTTTACTAACAAATAATAATCAAATCTCTTCAAAATAGGTTTTAAGTTGTCATCTGTTTTTGACGCTATCTGTTGTTGCTTACAACATTTTTTTATGTCCTACATAAGGACCTAATAATATGCAGATATAAAATGATTTTATAATGCAGATATGATATGCATAATAAAATGCAAATGAATGTTTTGAAATAAGATTAATAAAGTATAATCATTTTATCTAATTACCCAGGTCACTGATTCCCCTGATTTCGTAACGTTGAAATTTTCACTAGTTAGCGGTTAATTATAATAATAAAAATAAATTATTTTCACGCTCTTTAAGTAATTTATCAATTAGTTTAGACGTCATCATCCGGTCAAACATTTGTATATCGTGCGTAATTAAAAAAATCAAACATTTCATTCAAAAAGTAAATAATTGTTCAATTACAACTTGATTTCGAATGAATATAATTATTACTAAGTTAATAAATTTATAAACAGTAATTGTATTATTAATCTCAAAATAATTAAGGTTTATATATTTAAATAATTGCTACTAGTACCGAACATTTTTAAATCAAAAGCGCTTCAAATTCAAAAATAAATTGGATTCTCAAACATCTAAGATATGCTGTTTGAGAATCCACATTTGATACTAGATATTACGTCACTAGTATCAAATGTCAATTTATGCCTGTAAATACCACATTACGTGCATTTAATACTAAAAGACGACCATTGATTAATTTGTATACAAAGCTTTAAGTTGGCTGATTAATTTTCAATAATTAAACTTGTTTTAATTTTTAATAATGAGATTATATTATGCCTTTGGCTGTAATTATTATATTTTCGGTAAAATTAACTGTTTTTGTCGCGGCGTGATCGGCTATTTTATAAATTTATTTAATTTTCGATACAAAATTACAGTCCTTTTGTACATTAACAAAAGAAAATGCATTTTTGCAAGATCAAATGACGTCAAGTAAAAGATAAAAAAACAACAAAAACGTGGATAAATTATGTTTTTTGTTAAATTATCTCGTTAGAACTTATTATACAAGCTATTTATATATCTATATACAAACAAATATGACTCCATAAATATACAAACAAATATGACTCCATAAATAATGTTGAAAAGCAGTAAATACAAAAATAATGAAATATCAACATATAACCTCTCTATCTACAATGGAGCTAAAATAAAGCGAAGCAATAAATATATACTTCTCTCTCTAAATATATATATATATAATAAAAATTACTATTATAATCTCAATAATAATAAAAATTTTAATAATAACAAATAACCGTATTAAAGTGTAATAAAAAGATGCTTCCATAAAAGAATAAAAACTGATTTTTTCATTTTAGAAACAAAAATATGTTCTCAAAGTGAACAGATGTTTAAAAGTCTATTTCAAAAAGAACAAATGTCAAATGATTTCTTTGCTTTCCGTAGGAAATAAACGCGACAAAAAATTATCGTTAAAACAATAAAAAATGCGTTAAATGATTCGCGGAACTTAAGTTTCGTGGCAAGAAGAAATAACAAAGAATTTAAATAGAAACTAATTTGCTACCTTCGGTTTAAAACCAGCCGACCTTTGAAGATCCCGTCTTAAAAGATTGGGTTCATTAGGGAAAGTAAGAATTATTTGACCATTTAAATGTTTTGGACAGATAGACAATAAATGAAACGCAAACAATAACTTCAAGAAACGTAGACAATGCATATTTTCATTCGAGTCTTGAAAATAATCATTTTGAGCATAATAGCGTGAGAAAATTTACATTGAAAAAAACATGCCAAGGCATGTCCATTAAAAGATTTTTACGGAAATACAAAATTTTTTCTTTTAGCGCATTTTATCATTTTCTGCACTATCTTGATTAGCGTTACCCACCATTTTCTTGATTTTCTGCGAGAACTTCTTGCACAGCGCATTTGTTTTGATTTTCGGCTGTTAAAGTTAAAATATCCCCTAAAATGCGAAGGTAAGTTCCAACTTGTTTCTGATGTTCGCTGCTACTATTGCTATTATTATTATTATTATTAATACAACAACACTCCTGTCCTTCTGGGTTGCAACATTCATTAGATGTTGATGGATTTTTTGAAAGAATGACATTATTACTGCCAGAAGATGAAATAACTTTTGGAATGATTTGGTTTTTGACGTATGAAAAACCCATTTTTTCGTTTAAAATACAATAAACTGTAATTATATGTGAATATATTTTAACGCAATAACACTTTTTCTATCTTGCAAAATTCCACTACATAATTTTTTTCTTTGATTGCTATTTTCCCTCAAAAAAATGTTCAAAACAAAACTTCGTTATCACGTGATAATGGCATGAAATTTAACCAATGAAAAAATCATCAATTGTTAAATAAACAATATACTCCTTATCAGGCCACTGCATCGCGCTATTTTTTTTGCCTAGTTAAGCTAAAAAAAAGTGACTCGTTACCAAGTGTTTGTTAAGTTTTTTAATTAAGTCGTAAACAAAGTTGTTTAAATGATCGGCACCGACAGCTCAAATAATTTGAACTGTCGGGAATGTATTTTACACCTATGTTTCCATTAATTTTAATTAACAATCGTCGTTAAAATATTATGTACTTACATTACCTATTATGTAATAATTACATTTACCTAGTTTGTTAAACTTATTAATTGAGATCCTTCACGTAAAATTCCTAAATTTTTTTAAAATAATATAACGTTTCAAAATCCAAATCCTATAGATACGTCAGGCAAGCTTACGAAAGTAAATTACTTAAACGGAGTCAGTCTTTAAATGTTCTATAATTTAATCGAAGTATTCGGAGTTCGAATTTAAGTTTTTGAAATAAAAAATAAAAAATTCTCACACATGGTATATATATATATATATATATATATATATATATATATATATATATATATATATATATATATATATATATATATATATATATATATATATATATATATATATATATATATATACATATACACCATGTGTAAGAATTTTTTATTTCTTATTACAATAATATATATATATATATATATATATATATATATATATATATATATATATATATATATATACATATACACCATGTGTAAGAATTTTTTATTTCTTATTACAATAATATATATATATATATATATATATATATATATATATATATATATATATATATATATATATATATATATATATATATATACATATATGTTATTTATATATTTGTGTATATATAATATATGTGTGTATGCGTGTGTGTATGTGTGTGTATACACACACACACACACACACATATATATGTATATAATATATATATATATATATATATATATATATATATATATATATATATATATATATATATATATATATATATATATATATATATATATATATATATATATATGTAAAAAATCACTTATATATGTTTTTATATATATGTATATTTTTTAATAGTGTATTCTATAATTTGTTTTATAAATAAAACTTATTTTGTAATTTTTTCTTTTTAGTTTAACAATATATAGCAGGAATGTTTCATAACAAACTTAGCAAGTTTCTGCTAACCAAAAAAAAACAAAAAAGAAATTGAATTTTAACAGTAATGTGTTACAAATTATAATGGAGGTTGTATCAGAAAACTTGAATATTTTATGTGAAAAAAAGCAACTTTCACCTTTACATCTTCTAGCTATCAATGGCAATAAGCAGTTGTTGCAGGATCATTTAAGTTCTGGCAAATGGAATATAAATGAAGTTGATCATATGGGAAGAACACCTCTTATTTATAGTATACTTGGTGATCAAGTAGATTGTGTTCTTTTGTTATTAAAAGAAGGTGCAAGTATAGACGATGTTGATATTGACGAAAGAACAGCTTTACACTGGGCATCTTATCAAGGAAACCATAGACTTGTAAAAATTTTACTTTCAAAAGGTGCAAATAAAACAAAGTGTGATAAAGAAGGAAAAACTCCTCTTCATTTCTCAACAAGTCACGATAATATAAAAGTAATGCATTGTCTTGTAAAATCTATGAAAAAGGAAGAAATAGATATTCCAGATTATCAAAAAATGACTGCTTTGTGCTGGAGTGTTTTCTATGGAAGAATTGATTATGTAAAATTATTGTTGAGGTATGGTGCATCAACAAAAAGTTTTGATAAAGAGCAGCGTACACTTTTACACTGGTGTAGTGAAAATAAGGATGCATCTATTCTTAATATATTATTGGAAGAAGATAATACAACTCTAAACAGACAAGATTCTGATAATCGATCTGCTTTACATATGTATGTGGGACAGTCAAGTTATTGTTTAGTAAAAAATATTCTTACAAAAGATGGAATTGAAATTAATATACGTGATAAATTTGGAAGGACACCGTTACACTGGGCTGCAGTTCTTGGGAATACAAAAATTGTATCTCTTCTTTTTGATAATGGAGCAGATTATAATATAGGAGATAACAATGGTGTTCGCCCACTTCAATATGCTGCGCAAAACAATTTTTACGAAACGGTTAAAATAATGCTAGAAAAAAAAGGTGTTAAAGATATACCTGATAATGAACACAGCACAGCATTAATGTGGGCAGCTATGAAAGGATGGGATAAAGTCCTTGAAATTTTACTTAGTAAAGAAGTTTCACATGTAAATGCAATTGATATTCATAAACAATCAGCTCTTCATATGAGTACGCAAGGTGGTCACTTGAATTGTGTTAAATTACTGATTAAATATGGTGCTGATGTGAATCTACCTGATGGCAAGCAGCATATTCCTCTTTTTTATGCATGTGCTTCAGGAAATACTGAGATTGTTAATGAATTACTGAAGCACTGTTCTCCAAGAAGTTTAGAAGAATGTGATTTAGAAGGGAGATGTCCTCTTCATTATGCTGCTATGGTGGATCGAACAGATATTATCAAAGTATTGATGCAGAGTCAGCCCAACCCTAATATAAAGGATAATGCAGGTTGTCCTCCTCTCCATTTTGCTGCATACGGTGGATTTGTGCATTGTATGAGTGTTCTTTTAGAAAATGGGGCAAACGTTAACAATCAAGATAATGAAGGTAGAACAGCTTTGCATTGGGCTTGCAAATCTGGATCTTTAGATGCCGTAAAACTACTAGTCTCTCGTTTTAATGCTAAAGTTAATGTTTTAGAATTCAATGGAGGTCAACTTTCAGCTTTGGATTATGCTTATCTTGAGGATCATCAAGACGTTGCATTTTATCTTACTGAAAACAATGCATACACTGGTGCATTTCTAAAAGATTTTTCTGCGTCAAAAATTCAAGCAATATGGAAAGGTTATAAAATTAGAAAAATTATGGATTCTATTAAACATCATAACTTACATAACAACTTTTATAAAAAATCACCTAAGAGTTCAAATTATAATACCACAAATAAACATATTAAAGAAAAATATTGCAAAGAAAATTTTCAAACTCTTGAAGATATTATTACTGTTAGCAAAGTTCAACATAACTCAGGAGTATACAATGTTATAGATTCATCCTTTGAAAATATGAAAAGTTCACGCAGTAGCATTTCTTTCCAAAGTGCATCTCCAAAGTCTTCATTATACGGTATAGCAAATGATAATTTTGTAAAGCCAGAGTATTTGCAAGGACCAAAGTTTTTACAAGTTAATGACAATCCTTTATCATTAAGAAAGAGTAATCCAAGTTCCGTTGTCAGTGTAAACTTTTCTAATGATATATACAAAACTTGTAATGACAAAACAGTAAAAGAAAACAATGACAGAATTTTTAACCTCCATCATCAAGACTCTAAACTACCTGGCAGTGACTGCCAAGATATTAACAGTAATATTCTACAAAAGTCACAATTTACAAATAAAGATATAAACAATAACATAAGTCATAAAAATTTAAAGGAATCTGCTCTTCAAACCCTTCCAAGTGCTAATATAGTAAATAACAATTATTATAACAAATCATACAGTAGATATGGTATCAATAATGAAAGTGCATCAAATTCTCAATTCTCAACAAACTCTACTTCAACCAATGAAATGAGATCAAAATGTCAATCATCTCCCATGACTTATTACAAAGATATTTCATCAAAATATGGACCATCTTCCAGCAATAGTAAAGAGTACTTATCAAAGTATCAATTATCAAACAATGATGAATTCTCTTCTAACAATAATAAAACGCTTTTTAAACATGACACTACAAATCATTCTTTTATGTCACCTACATCAAGAAAAAGCAGCACACCCACAGATATTGCCAAAATTACAAAAACTTTAAATAAAAATATATCCTCACAAGATACATCATCTTCTAAAAATAGCTCTGTTTTTTTTTTATGTTGTACTAATGATGTAAATAGTCCATGGAGTAAATTTAAACGAGATCAGCAGCGAATTACTATGATTAGAAATAAAATTGATGCAGCAGTGAAGATACAACGTTTTTATAGAAAGTTTGCAAAAAAAACTAACAATAATGTTGAAAGGAAAAATCTTGAGACAAATGTTAAGAATAAACATGTTGCACCTTTGAACTGTATCATGGTTTCAAACTCAGGTTCTTCAGTTTTTACTGAAAATGAAGATATATCAAATGATGACAATCTCTACGAAGTTGCTGCTTTGGTTATTCAGCTGGCTTGGAGAGAATATCTTAAAAAACAACTTATGGTAACAATAACCAGATATGAAAGTACTAATAGTGACTTGTCAAATGAAAGTTTATTAGGATCGCCAATTTATCAAAATGACATTTTAGAAGATAAACATATTCAAGCAACAACTGAACAGAGTAGACAATTTAGAAAACCCAGATTACAATCAAATGAAAATAATTCATTAAAAAAATCTGTTAATATGTCTGTGAAAAAAAAACATCTTTTAGCTACTCTTTCTTATGAACAAAAATCTCCATATTCTGCAAGTGTAGGTGCCAAAAGTGTTTCAAACGGAAACAAGAGTCAACACTACCAGTGTATTTAAATAAGACAGTTATTGCAACAATTTTTATTTGTGGAAGTTGTTGTTTAATAAACTGCTTCTTGTTATTGACAACTGTTTTGTTAGCAACCATAGTGTAATTAATAGCAGTGCATTATGTTGTGGATGCATATATCGATACACTTGTTGATATCTGTAACTATGATATGAGCACTGCTAAGGTTTGCAAATACAGCTGTTTTATTTATAATTATTGTTAATGCAACAATGTTACTGTTACTATTACTTATACTATCAATATCTATGACATTTTTTATTGACTATTGTTGATATAATCATTCAATTTTTGATGACTATTTTTGATGCAACTATTTTATAATTGAAGTCTATTGTCAATGATATTATGGTACAATTGACAATGTCTGTTTACTTATCAATGACTGCGTGTTTTGCATTCTGCAAGTTAGCAATTTTAAAAATATTTTTTATAGAGATTTTTATTTTTATAAACATTTGTAAAGTGACTTTGAAAGTATTTATTGACATATTTATTGACATATTTATTTTGTACTTGAAAAATAATATTTAAATATTACATCATCAAGTATTTCTTTAGTAATTCTGTATTATTTTTATACTAAGCAATAAAATTGGATAATATTAGACATTTTTAAAAATGAAATCTTTGCAATACACTTTGCTACCTTAAACATAAAATATCTAGCTCCTTTTTTTGCCGACCTAAATCCGTACGGTTTTTTCGCAAAAAGGAAAAAAATAATGACGATGAAGGCGGATTTCCACATGACGAAGATATTCGCGCGAAGCGAATTTTTTGTCGACAAGCATGCGCAGATAAAACATTTCTGTCAAAATTAACAGAAATGTCTTATCTGCGCATGCTTATCGACGAAAATATTCGCGCAAACTTATTGCTGCCATTCTTATTGTTGACAACGAAAAAAAAAGTAGCGCAAAAGAAAGTAAGTGGAAATCAAAACAGCGTTTCGCCGTATTGAAAAAACTCGCTTCGCGCGAATATTTTTGTCTTGTGGAAATCCACCTTAAAGGCCGTTTTCCACACGGCGAAATATTTGTGCGATGCGAGTTTTTTCGCTATGACGAAACGCTGTTTTGATTTTCACTTATTTTCTTTTGCGCTACTTTTTTTTTCGTTGGCAGCAATAGGTTTACGCTGTATGTTTAACTAAAAGCAATTATTACTTTTTTAGCATACTTTCTACTTTGAAGCATGTGGAGATTTCTTTCCATGCATTAATTTTAACATTTCTGTCTTTATATGTAAAATGTGATATTATTTTTTAACATAATAATTTAATGTAAGGTTTTTTACAAGAAAGTATAATAAAATAAATGTTTTGATATGAACATTTCTGTTAAACTGTTACTGCAAGAACGAACAGCAGGTTTAACTCCATGCAGGGTTTTTCACAAAAAAGTTTATATTTGTGTGGCCACTTGAAGATAAACCTTCTTATGAAGCGTATTTTTTGGAACTGACAGTGTGCAAATTTGCATTTGTAAATTCTCGATTTAAGTCTTACTCCTTATTTGATGAATTTACTAATGCTTGCCAATGTTCAGAGTGAGTTCATAGAAAATCAATAAGGAAGCAAGGTTAAGAATTTCGTTGTTTTTTGCCACTTTAAAAACAACGTGCTTTCGCTTTTTTTACTGCTGACATCACGTGATATAATATTCAAAACTTGATTGGTTTTCGCTTATGGCGACTTGCAAAAAGTCGAAATGAATCCGGCTTTTTTTTTTCGCTGCAGCGAAACGCTATATCAGCATAACTCGAACATTTTGTATGGGAAATAAAGAAATTAAAATAACGGAATCACATTTTTTTAGAAATCATTCCATATAAAATATAAATAACCCTAGTTTATTATTTTCTATGCATTTTTGTTGTATTTAGATCTGAATAGAAGAGATCGTTATCAGACATAAATATCGCTCAACTTACATAATTATTCATAATAAAATAGGGGAGACCGGGGCTAGTTGGCCGCAGGGGAAAGTTGACGAATTGCGTTTATCTTCAGAGCCTTTCATCAGAAAGTGACAAAAATGACACAGAACCTTCATAACTGACCATTTCATCATTCATATATAGTATTGTCAGGATTCGGGTATGCGCATGGGAGATATTAAAATTTATGTGTTTTTTGGACATAAACGCAACTTTTGGAACATCGCTTCCTTTTCTACTTCACAAAGAAAATAGTTGGTTGTATCAAAAATAAATTATTGTGAAAGTTCCAGTCACAATTGGTTTACTATATCCAGTCAGAATTTTTTTCAAAGTTGCCGTTTTTCAGGATCTATAGACTGTTTATTGAAAATAAGGCTTTCGAGGTAAGTTGACAAAATTTTCACGGGGTAAGTTGGCTCATAGCATTTACAATGGAAAAAAAAAATTATTTTTTATAAAATTAATTTTTTTTCTTTTTAATTTTTAGCAATATTGAAAAAACTTACTCTTACAAAAAAGTTAAAAATAATTTTTTTTTAATTTGTTTTTCACAGATAAAAAGTGGGATACTGTTTTGGCTGTTATACGTACTAATATTTGGTACCAGCTAAAACTAATATTAAATTTTTGGCATAAATTTGTTGCCAAAATTAATAGTAAAAAGATTTCTATTAATTTTGCACTTAGTTGTACATTATTAATCATTTTTTAAAGTTTGCGCTAACTTACCCCGTGGTGGGGTAAGTTGGCGCAATTATTTTTTTTTTTGAGGGCCCAGGTAGGCCTTAAGAATTTTTTTTTGTAAATGAATGCAAATTTTATCAGTTACCCAAATTCATACTCTTTGAGACTACACTTTATTACTCTCAAAAAAATGTGCTGTTTGGGCTACAGAGCTCATAGAGTAAAAACCGAGCCAACTAGCCCCGGTCTCCCCTACCTTTAAAAAACCAATTATTTTATAGTTTTAAAGTTCTTAATAAAAGATCCCTTTTAGACGTAATTTTATTACTAACTAAAAAAGAAGTCACTGTGTTGCTAATCTTTTTTCAAAGTTATCTTTTAAGTGAACAGCGTGAATACAATACGCAAATTCTTTCACTGAAACATATTTAATGCTTTTATGAGTGGAATGGTGCTTAACTAATTTTTATACTTTAGAATCTTCTTAACTAAAACTAATGCCTCGCATCATTTAAAGTTTGACTTAATAAGATTTCGCTATAGTCGAACTATTTTTCTTGGTCTCTTGGACGAGCCATCGGGATTTAACTGTATATATATCAAGGTAGAATCGATAGGAGAAAGAGGGCAATCGCCTCCCTTCCCCCTTCCCACTTACTTGGTCTGAAAAAACATTTTTTGTGATTAAAACTTTGTGTTTGCATTCCTTTATAATAAAAAGCATGCAATGTTAACTTAAATATTAAAATATCTTGAAGTAATTTAAAGTTGAAACACAACTATATGACAGAGATTAAAGAGTTGTTTATTTAGATTAAAGTTGTTGGTTATTTTATCAATTTATATAGCTTCTAATTTGCAATTTGCTGGCTTTGCAAAACGGTCAATCACGTTTTCAAAATTTACGGGAATTTCTCTGTACACAATAAGTAAGGCTTATCTGACTTGTCTGTTTTCTGTCCTTTGTGTTCTTACCCAGTTTTTATATGCAGGGTTAAACGTAGCTTCACGTTTAGCACTGACAAAACTTAAAGGACAATAGTTTTTATAGTTTTTTATACTTTTAATATTTTAAAACAACTTGTGATTGCTTTTATTTTGCACCTGGTCACACAAATCAAAAACTAAAGAAAGATCAATAGGCAGTGAAGTGATTCCTCCCTAATTCTTTATCCATATACATTTGCACTGCCATAAATTAGCTTTCAATGTAAATTCTGGCGCAGGAGTTTTGGATACTAAGTCCAAGAATGACGCCATAGACATTACTGATTGCAGAAACAGTTTCAACAATATCTTTATAATTCAGTGTAAGAATATTTTTTGACATCAAGGAATAGATTTGAAGACATTGCAATTTTTCATGAGAAAAAAATTGTATTTATGTCTATTATAAGTGCAACTATTTTTTTGAAACAACTGACTGAGTCTATTTGTTAGAAGGAACACATGTACAACACATTCTAAAGACACGATAAAATCATTTTCCCTAATTATTAGTAATAAAACTTGCTTTTGATGAAAATGTTTTGTTATTCCATTTAGATATAATTTTTCCAGTACATTATTGTGGAACCTCAACACTAAATATCAGCAAAGCGTCATGTCTCAACCCATCGTGTTTTTCAAAGTAAAAGTTGTTGTGAATTTAGCATGCTCTTTATAATAAAATTTTTATATAAAGTTTGCAATTAGAACAAGCAAGTCTAGTCACTAGTTGAACATATTCAGCCATAAACGCTTGAGAGAAAAGAAGTGATTGATTATATTAGAAAATGTGTTAGTGTACTAGTTATACTATTTTAAACAGATCATCAGTGTTATCGCTGGTAATTAGGAAAAAAAAAATGGGAGCAGTATATCTGTCATACTACTAAATAAATTTATATTTATATTTTATATTTATTTTATTTTAGAACCCAGCTAAAAATGTGACAAAATTACATATATTTAGAGATTAAAATTTGCAGTTTGCATCGTTTCGTTGGGTGACAAGAATAGTGTCAACAATAAAAAAATTTAGATTAGTGTCGAATATATTAAAAAGGACTTATTTTGCATAAAAAAAAAGGAATAGTGTCAATAATAAATAGTGTCGAATAGTGTGAATAATTTGATAAATAGTGTCGAAAACACAAAAAAGAAATAGTGTTGCAAATAGTAAATACGGAATAGCGTCGCAAATAGTTAATTTCAGCAATTGCTTACTCATTTTGCTTATCTTTATAGCATACGGCATTTAGAGAAAGAAAAAATAATGAAAGAAAAGATTGCTACCAAACCCCAAATCCTCAGTCGATGTAGCGCCACTCCACTTTTTATTTTTTTATTTTTGTTACTATTCTTTGAACTTCTTTTTTCTATTCTTGGCTCTATTCATTAAGTTTGTTTTTCACTGTTTTCGAAACTATTCATTAAATTCATTTGCTACATTATTCCTTTTTTTATTTTCGACACTATTCATTAATTTCATATGCGACATTATTCACTATTCTGTTATTCGACAATCAATAACGCGACATTTTACGACATTATTCCTTTTTTACATTTTCGACAATCAAATTTGCGACTATAAAAATTTTGTGGCACTATTCCGCCACACCATTTCGTTTTTTAAAAACATTGAAAAACTCGAAAAACTCTGTTAATAACACTAAAAAATTTCTGATATTCATATATATATATATATATATATATATATATATATATATATATATATATATATATATATATATATATATATATATATATATATATATATATATATATATATATATATATATATATATATATATATATATATATATATATATATATATATATATAATGGGAGACAACTAAAAATCCGGACAAAAAGAAATTGTGCGCAAGTCATATTCAGTTGTTTAACTTTGCTACTTTGTTACATTATCAAGTAGTGTATGATTCAAGTAATAACTTTACATAGTTTTTGTTTGACAATTGTCAATTTAGTTGTCATAAAATGTTGTCTAAAGAGAAGCTTTTTCGAAAACGTGTTGTACATTTTTATGAACGCCATAAAAGTGTTGGCAAAATGTTTACTGTAGAACATTTTTTGAAAGAAGGTATATCGAAAAGTACTATTTACGATATTTTAAAACGTGGTACTGTTGAAAAAAAGCAAGGATCCGGACGAAAGCCCACAATAATGACCAAGAAAAATTTCAAGAAGTTAAAAACTCGGTTTAACAACAAAGATGGCATTAGCCAGCGCGATGCTGCTAGAATATTTGAGAGTTCCCAGCAGTATATCAGTAGGGCACTCAAAAAGCTTCAAGTTAAACCAAGGAATAAGCAGAAATCGCCATCCTACACCGAAAGTCATATTACGAAAGTAAAAAAGATTGTTGTTATCTTGTGAGACATTTTGGTAACAAATATTTCATTTTGGATGATGAAAGTTATTTTACTTTAAGTAAGCCCCAAATGCCTGGTAACAAAATTTATTACACAGACGACTCTTCTGTTACACCACTTGATGTTAAATTCAAAATGCGAAGCAAATTTGAGAAGAAAGTAATGTTATATATTGTTGTTTCCGACAGAGGAATTTCAGAGCCATTTTTCAAGGAAAGTGGTCTTGCTGTCAACCAAGAAGTTTACTAAAACCAATGCTTAACTAAAATTTTAATCCCATTTATTAATAAATATCATTCAGATGATAATTACATATTTTGGCCCGATAAAGCATTGTCACACTATGCGAAAAGTATTACTGAGTTCATCCAAAGCGAAAATATTCCTTTTGTACCGAAGAATGTTAACCCCACCAATCTTCCTCAATGTAAACCAATTGAAGATTTTTTTGGAGAACTAAGTTCTTTAGTGTACAAGGGTGGTTGCAAAGCTCGAAATATTTAACAACTCAAGCGTAGAGTTAAAAAATCCTTGAAAGAAATGGACACAACTGGTGTACAAACAGCTTGCGCGAACATTAAAACAAAGTTGCTCAGAGTAACGGATAAAGGACCCTTTGTGGAAAACCATTAATTTTATTGTATATTTTAAGTTGTCATCAATTATATATCAACCATATAAAATTGTTATGAACAAATTATTTCATCAAAATTAATATTTCTTCTAATTCCGGATTTTTAGTTGTCACCCGTTATATATATATATATATATATATATATATATATATATATATATATATATATATATATATATATATATATATATATATATATATATAACGCCGTCTTCATAAGCTGAGAGCGTACAGTATTCAAGGCGCTCTCGTTGACTGGATCGCAGCTTGGCTAAGCAATTGATGTCAACGAGTGGTTATAAACGGCATTACTTCTGAATGGAAAGCAGTCACTAGTGGAGTGCCTCAAGGCTCGGTGACAGAGCAGAGGAATGGTCACATATTTGGCTCTTGCATGTTGGGCGCGGATGTAACAAGTCAACGTAGAAATACTTAATATCTAACTTCGACGGCACCCGTCATCCTCTCGAAAAAACCGCAGTCGAAAGAGACCTTGGTGTGATGGTCTCGCATGTCCTTAACGTCAGACCGCGGAGCGATATAACTTTTTTTCAAATAGAGTTGTCGCACCATGGAATGCGCTTTCGCAAGAAGCAGTGAACGCTCAATCCATCAACGCTTTCAAAAACAACATAAGAAAGTAACTTTATAGATACAATTGCTGCTTTGTCTGTATCTCCATGTTCGTCAGCATAGAGGGACCTGGTGTAGCACCTCTTCATCAAATTATAAATAGATTATTGCATTTGTATTTGATCACTGAATAATAATAAAATAATAATAATAATATATATACATATATATATATACATATATATATATATATATATATATATATATATATATATATATATATATATATATATATATATATATATATATATATATATATGTATATATATACACACGTATATATGTGTGTGTATATAAACATAAGCAGTTTTCTGTCTGTCTTCTCGTTTTCCGAGGTAAACTCGAGATCTATGTTGCATAGAGAAAAAGTAAAAAATAAACTTTATCTATTATGATCTGAAAGCATGGTTGTTTATACTAACAGGCCTCGTAAATGCGTAAATTGGAGCCTGAGAGTAGGGGTCAATAAAAACGACAACAATTAAGAAAAAGTTAAGTATAGGATGAAAATTTGCTCGTAAAAAAGCGTTTACATTTAGTGTAAGTGAACCATAGTTATTTATAACAAATGTGCTGCAATAATGAAAAAATATTCCTTCGTTATAAAGCTTTTTCTATAAAAACAAAACCTTAAAAAACATTCCTTAGCTATAAGATGCAAAATATTTTACAAAATTACTCAGAGAGTCATTTACACATCAGAGAGGGTCACGAAAAAAGAAAATTATAAAGGTATGTTTTAAAGTGCTGAAGTTTTAAAAAAAAACATAAATTGAACATATTTAGTAACATCAAAATTGTACGGAAGTTTACAAAAAATTGTGAGCTTTAAGCGAATTTGTAAATTTAAGTGTTCAATTTTTTTAGCTAAATCATAAACGAAATAGAAAATATAAGTAACATAAGAGTTGTCAAAAGTATAAAAAACAAACGGAAAAGGTATACTTTTAAAAGGTATACTTTAAAAGGTATACTTTAAAAGCTTCAAAATCTTTTGTTGAGACATAAAGCCATTTCTAAATAATAAATCTTTAAAAAGTTTATATTTTTCTTTCATTCATTCTTATTTGGTTTATTGTAATATTGGATGGGCAAGTACAAATCATACAAAATTAAAAAAATTGTACAGTAAATAAAAACATGCCTGCAGAATATTGTTTGGAGCTGATAAAATTGTACCATGCGAGCCTCTTCTGCGTATACTGGGCGCATTAAATGTTTATAAAATAAACTTACATCAAGTTTTAACGTTCATGTGTAAAACAAAAATGGGACTACCTCCTAAAATATTTCAGCCCTATTTTGAAAAAGTAGTGCATAAATACCCGACAAAATTTTCAAATAATAACTGCATTGTCAATAAATATAATTCAAAACAAATTACATATTCAATTCAATATCGTGGACCTAATTTGTGGAAAAAGATTCCTAATATTGCAAATACAAAAAAAGTTAGTATACATCAGTTTAAAAATGAACCGAAACAGGTGTTATTACTTATGGATTTTAATATATCCGATTTTAAATGCCTCTTTTAAACTAATATTCAATCATATAAAATATGGCTCAGAATTTTTAAAATATTTTTTTTTTGTTTGTTTTTTTTAGGTTTGTTTTTTCATTATTTTAGTTATGGTGTTTCCCCTAATCTTGAAAGTTATTACTGAAATCTTAGTTCTTGAACATTTTACTATTTAACTATTAATAAATTGTTATTTATGTTACTTTTAATTAAATTGGTTTTATAATATACATATATAAAACGGTTTTTTTAAATTAAGTACTCTTTTAATTTGAATTTTTTGTTCTTTATTTAAATATTACTTGTATTATTTACTTAATAATTTTAATAATACTCTTTTAATACTTTAATACAAATTGTTATAAATTTTATTTTCATATTTTTCAATAAATACTTTATATAATATACGTATATAGTGTGGCTCTTGTAAATACGTGCTCTTTAATTTATTTTTTGTTTTTCTTTTTTACTTTTCTTCCAGTTTTTCTTGTTTACTTGATTATTACTCTTAACATGAATATTGTTTTTGAAGTATTTCTTAAACTAATTATTATTTATTTTTACATTTATAATTTTTAATAAATAGTTTGTAAAATATAAATATATTATACGGTTATTGTAAATACGTACGATTGGGCCTCGGTGATAAGACAAAATAATGTCTTCTACTTGCCCCACCAGTGTTTTTATTTATAAACTTTTAAATTGTAAAAGTTATTAAATGGCGAAATAAATAAATAAATAAAAATAAAATAAAAAAAATAAATGAACAAATGTTGGAATGTAAAATAACATGTCGTTTCCATATTAAAAATAACAGACTCTGATATTATCATTAAAAGATTGCAGAGTGACTTTAAACAAATATTATTAAAATTTCATGAAGCAAAATAGGAGAAAATATGGTCCACTGAAAAATATTTTCATTGGGTATCCATTCCATTTTCCTCCATTAATAATTTTAGTAGTATAATCGCCAAATTGTAAAAGTGTAATAAAATGTTTTCTTGCTTCTTCTTGCTTTTCAACGTCATTTTGCACAATATATCTAGCTATATATACACCATTATAAAGTCTGCTTTATTTATGTTAATGTTAGATTTTAGAGCGATTTTAGTTTTATCGCAAAAGATTTGTAGGCAAGCAGATACCTCTTGTCTTTTAATAGATTTTGGTGTAGCAATATATAAACTACACACTTGTAAGTTTAGAAAGTTTTTCAATATTATTTTCTTCGAGTCTTAGCAAACGTAAGGTATTAGGCGAGCATGCATATTTAGTTTCCCCGCAATATTCTTAACATAATCTTTGGCTTTTTCTGTGTTCCAGCTGTTACAAACAAATATGAGTAGACGCACAAAGTCATATAACAAAAACATATTGTCCTTGGTCAATCATTTATTTATTTTTATTCGAAAAAAATGTACAAAATACAAAATGGTGAGACAGTTAATTACTAAATGACTCTTATGTAACACCAACAAAAAAAATAACAGTAGTAAAAAAACTTCAATAAGAGTAATTGTAAAGAAACCAAGTTTAAAGACTGCACAGTAATATTTTAAATCATACTGCTTTAAATTCGATTCGAATGCAGTCAGAAAGGACGAGTTCATTATATGGTCAGTAAGTTCAATACTTTAATTATTCTTTTGCTGTAAAAAAACCTTTTAGTATCAATAAAATATTTATTACGTGGAGTAAACATTTGTGAATGACCTTTAGTAAAATATTTTGATTTGGAAATAGTAAAAAAACCTGAAAAAGATAACTCAACAAGATTATGTACAATTTTATAAGTCATATAAAGATTAAATTTAACATAAGATATTTAAGAGATTCGAGTTGGAAGACATAAGTCTTGATAAGTAATCAGTGTATGTAATATGACATCTTTTGCAGACGATTATAGTAAAATATTTTTGAACTTTTTTTATGCAAATTATATCTTTTTAAAAGAAGAGGGCTTTAAACTGAGATGCAAGATTCTAATACAGGCTACACATAAACTTTGTTAGCTTTTAAAAAAAGTTGAGAGTTTTTAGAAATGAAGGATTTATGTTTATATGATATGAGTTTTTAGAAATGAAGGTTACACGATAAATGTTGTTGTAATCATTTTTTGATTAAAAAATTTAAAATTATATGCAAGCAGCTTAATGCCACAATCTCCATCAGTGCAGTAAACTTTGTCGTTAATAAATATTAGGAACAATATAGGTCCTAGTACAGTTCCTTGTGGTATTCGACTAGTCAACTTTAAGTCGATTGACTAAATCAACTTAAAGTCGACTTGTCGAAAGTTGAAGTTAGTCGAATATAGTAAAATAGAATAAGTTGAAGTTAGTCGAAAATAGAATAGTCGATTAATTTGACTATGGACTTCCGGCTCATCAACTAAAGGTCAATTTAGCCGAGTAAAAATCTTAAAATCTTTATATCTATTCATTTAGCTTTTCAATTTTTAATTTTTGTTTGTTCGTTTAATAACAGTAGTATGTACTATTATAACTATTACCTAGTTATCATGTTATCATTATTTATACCTATTTAAACTTTCGATTATGTAATTCATTTCTTTTGTTTTTTTTTTGTTTACTCGATGCTTAAGGCGGTTCTCCACTAGTCTAAAAATGTCGCGACGCGCGATATTTATTTTTATTCGCTAATTTATTATTTTATGATTATTCGCTGTTCCACGTGCGCAGATGAATCAAATTTGTGTATCGCGAAAATGTATCCACATGAAAACAAAAGCGTTTTTTGCTTTATAAAAAGTAATAAAAATTTGCAATAAAAAAAAAGATGGAAAAGTTAAGATTTTTACTTCTTGTCAGAAAGTTATACATGAATATTTATATATGGCAAAGAGAAAAAAGAAAAAAAGAAAAAAACACGTTTTTGGATAAGAAAGATTTACAACGAGAGAAAGTTAAAGGGGGAATATCAGACTCGTTTTAATGATTTGACACTTTATGATCATGAGATTTTTTAAAAATATTTTCGAATGCTCCCTTCAACTTTTGAAAAAATTTTACAAATTGTGGCTCTTGATATATGACAAAAACTAATACGAAAATGCATTAACCTATTTGTGCACATGAAAGACTTGCGATAAAAGTAAGGTATTTGGTAACTGGGGATGCACATACTACAATAGCGGCTAATTATCGAATGTCACCAACCACTGTTGGTAGAATAGTTTATGAAACTTGTAATGCTATTTGGAACAATTTGGAGATCTTTCATTTGCTTAAGAAAAAGGTTATCCGATTTTTCTATAATGATTTTCGCTTCTTATTTACACGTATATCTATACATTTCTCGCTTGAATCATCTGCATGTATAAAAGGATGAGAAATAGTAGGCAGGGTTGTCAATTACTCTCAGTCAGGTTTTTAAGATTTATCAACTCAGTAGTCAATTTTAAATTACTGTCGGTTGGTTTGTTGGAACTTTTTTCATGAAGGAAAACCATTTGATCAAAGTATTTACACTTTGGTAAGGAAAGTGCTCCAGCACCAGATCTTGTAAGAGCTCGTCTTCGATCTAAACATTTTTTAACATTATCTTTCAAATTCTTCAACGTTTTTTGTAGAACGAATACTAAATACAGAATGTATGAATTTATAAAATGTTAATCAAACACAGTTATATTACTATCATGACTAATCTATTTTTAACAAATATATTTATGTATACCTATATTGGTATACACACACACACACACACACACACACACACACACACACACACACACACACACACACACACACACACACACACACACACACACACACACATACACACGCACGCACACACACACACGCACACACACACAGATATATATATATATATATATATATATATATATATATATATATATATATATATATATATATATATATATAAATTAGTAAAAACACTTATCTATCTTTTATCTTCTACATAATGTTTCACCATCAGTGGGTTCATCAGGAAGAATGTCTAAACATAAAAAAACTCAAGTTATAGAAAAATTTCACAGGATGTGGGGAATTGTTATAATTATTTATTTAATAGCTGTAGTGTTTTGCAACCAGGAAGTTGCATCAACTACATTAGATAATTTAAAAATCATGAAAAGAATTCTTTAGAATTAGGATAAATTTTAGACTGATCATTTGTTTTTATAATTTTTTAAAAGGAACTAATTTTCATGTCTGCATTTAAAAATTAATTCAGATTTTTTATTCAATTAATTTTTTTGATCTAAATGAGTAATAATTTCAATTTTTTCTTGTAAACATATATACATTTTTTGGAAATGTTATTATAGGCAGGCGCAGTTTTTAGGATAGACCAGTTTAATGTAAAATTGATATTTTTTTCTTTTAGTTGCCAAATATATTTAGATAGCATAGCCTCTTTTGAGTATTTTTTATGTTTAAAAGATTGTTTGTGGTTGGCATAACGTTTTTTCAATTTGCCCTCGGTTAAGCTTAACCGAGGGCAAATGGAAAAAACGTTAGAGAAAGAGAGAGAGAGAAATTATGTTAGCATATTTTACAAATAGAGTGCTCAATGTTCTTAAAGAACATAGTAGTAATAAATTAGTAAAAAACATTTATTTATCTTCAACAAGCTGTTTCTCCTTTGAAAAGTTCATCAGGAAACTTCCTGATATATCATGTATATATGATTAGTATGTATATATTTGTATATAGCAAAATAAAGTTTTATACCATCTTCATGAAAAATTACTGAAAGCTGTTTCCATGAATTTACTTTCATATTTCTATCTTTTTAGCCTTTTTCATTTGTGTCCCAGAGACACCGAAATATACGAACAGCCTCAATATAGCTTTCTTTATCAAATCCACCTCCAATTTGATCTTCTTTTGGTTCATTTTCATTATATTCTATCAATTCTATATCAGAAGTATAAATCTTTATTTTTATTATTTTTCATTTAAGTAATGTGATTGGTTTGTTTTGAAACGATAAATAGTCGAGGAGCGAAAAGTCAACAAACTTTCAACTATTTGCGTAGCCGGTTTTTTCGCAGGGAAATTGTTATCCTTGTATTGTTGATTCATCTGCGCATGCGGAGCAACGAAAAATATCACGCGTCGCAACATTTTTCGACTAGTGGAGAACCGCCTTTAAGATTTTTATAAATAGTTTTATACAGGGCTGCTCGAAGCTGGCTCGGTGCACTGGAGCAAATCTAAATTGTGAAGCTTCAAAATCTATACGCCATCTATATATTAACATTGTCAATATGATTATCATGACTTTTTGATACATAGCAAGTATTTAAAACGGTCTTTAAATTATTGGGGTTTGGGAAAAGATTTTCCCGTTGTCAGAGATGTCCTTCTCTCATTGTTTTGCTCCTTATTATTTAAATGATATTATATTATAAAATAGAAATAAAATATAAATTACTTTATTATTTTTATTAGTATTTATTTCGAAAAAATAAATTATTCCCATACTCAATAGTTCATTCGTATAAAGTTGCCAGCATTTGTGAGCATGTGGATCTGCGGTTTATAAAACCAGGAGAATCGGAGAACTTTCTTGGGAGTTTTTCTAGGAACGAAACTACGGAACCATATGAAAATTATAAGTTACTCAAAGACTTTTAATGGGATGGGAAATTGAGGATTAACAAATTTATCAGTAATGAAGACAGAAGCAAAAAAGTTGTTCAAAATACGCATTTTTTTACAATCGTCTAAACAAAGGGAACCATTAGAACTTGCAAGTGGTGCAGAAAAGAATGGTGACGTTTGGTTTTTGAATTGACGAATGAGTAAAATTTGTCGATATTTTCTTTATTGACAATATCTTTCTCCATATTAAGAGCATTTTTATTATTTCGGCATCATGTGACATGAGCAGCTCTTGTATTTGGTAAAAGTGTTTAAGTTAAAATTTCTTTTGTATTTTCGGTGTAAAATACGTTTTTTAGATGCCAAATTTTAAAGTGCGCGAGGTTAAATACTATATCTTTTTTTACAGAGTGCTGGTACGTGTAACAAAGTACTTGAATTCAAGACGTCGCATAGTGAGCCAGAATAGTTTAACATTATGATGTTGCTCAGCTAACTTGTACCAGTTATTTAAATAACTAATTAAATCTTTGTTGATATTTTTATTGTTGGCCTTATGGAATAATATCTCATAGATCAACACATTCAAGCATTTAAATAGTGCTTTGATTTACACAATTGTCACATATTATGGCAACCGGTATCTCTCCAGCGCTCTTAATTCCCTCTAAAACAAATTGAGTTTGTTCAAACAAAGATATTGTGGCTTTAATAAAGAGACCCTAACATAAATCTTAAAAACAGTAGTTGCTAAATATTCTAGTTTATTTACTGATTCCCAAAGATTAAACCAGGATGGTAGATAAGGGATGATTTGATGTAGACTTCGTCAATCGTTATAAAACACTTTTTTTGCATTTCATTTTTAAGTCTTGAAAAAACTGAATTTAAAAAGTTTGTATCATCAATTGCAGAATCCAGTTTAGAAGTTAGCTTTATTTGGAGAGAAATACTTGGAAGTTCATAATCTTCCATTTAAATGACCCTTAAAAATTCCATAAAATGATCTTGATATTGCAATGTATTCAAATGTTCGTACATTTGTTTTTGCGGTGTATCTTTTTAACTAAGTTAGTTGAAGAAAAACAAGTGTATAAAAAAAATTGTTGAGGAGTTATGAAAAATTCTTGAGTTTACTAAAAATACTTTATTTGGCCGAATTTTTAATCGCCGAAAAAAGATTCTTTGGACAGTATCGTAAAATCTCGTGTGACTGATAATTTTGCCTGTTTGTTACAAAACTAATGATTTGGAGATGTAATTGCAAAATTAGAAACTTTTTTTTTCTAGTACATTATTATATTCTGCGTAGATTTTTGCGTTGGGATTAACATGACTTAAACAACAAAATAACGATTTTTACATTTACCAAAAAATGCCAAAAAACATGATTTTAATTTTTTAGAATAAATTTTTTTCTGAAAATCTATATTTAGATGTTCAAGTAGTATATTCCAGTTATAATACCACTGTAATAAACCCTTCATTTTTGGTTACTACCAATTACATTTGCAGAAAATTTAAAACAATTTTATTTTTCACTTTTTCAAATAATTTTCAACATTTGATATTTCAATCTTATTGTGATTATTTAATGTTTCAAGCGATTATTTCTTGTTAAAAAAGACATTAAGACAAAAAATATCACAAGAAGAATTGCAGAAGAATTCATGAGAACTTATTAACGTAAACCGGGTCCTATGCATTATATCGAGCAGATGCCATGCAAAATGCCTTGTTAGATATCTCAACTAATAAAATATCGATTTTTAAGGCATCCAAGTTATATGGTACACCATATGGTACTCTCTAAACTAAGACATGAAAAACTTTAAAGGGTAGACCAGATTACAGTCCAAAGGATGTTGAATCTTTGTCTGAATTACAAGACATTGAAGTCAGTAGTAGTGATTATCCCAATGAAAGTAATGACAAGAAAGATGTTGATTAGACTCATTTAAATCAACTTGAAATCATTTAAATCAGACTTGATTAGATTTTAATTTTCTAACTACAGGGAGTTGGGATTTTGTAGTCTACCTTGTAAAAACTAAAAAAAATTGAATTTCATTGGACAGATTGTTGAGATTTTACCAACACCCAAAATTCTTTATATAGGTTCCTTAGGAAAGTTGAACGATCCAAAAATCTGTTTAATTGTTCTGTTACAGAAGACATTGTTTTTGCTGTACATTTCTCAAGTATATTGCAACATCTTCAACCACCAAAGACAAATAATAGTTATCAACTAGAGTTTGCGAATGTAAAAAATATTGATAAAATCTGTTAATGGAATCGGATACGCTTTCAGAAGATGTCAGAAATATTCACTAAATGATTGAACTCAGAACATTTCATTTAAGAAACTTAACACTTTGTTTCAAACATTTATTTTACTAATTAGTATCCTGCAGCAGTTTAGAGGTACTACACAGAGCAACTAATTCCTAGTCCGGTTTTAACACCAGTTGTAAAATCTTCAGAAAATGTTATTTTTAGGTTTTTTTGTTTTGGTATCTTTTTTTTATTTTAAGTGGCGTTAAACAAGTAAAGTACATTAGTACTTAACATTTATATATAATTAGTACTTTTTTTTGTTAGTATTGTTTTATAACTGCTAATTACAATTACTCTAATGATGCTATTGATATATTATATTGTTATGTTTAGCATATTAACACCAAATTGTTTTTTGTTTTTTTTGTCTATTTTGTGGATATATATTCGATAACCAACCTTGTTGTCTAAACTTATAATTTTACCAGTAAAATCTAAAAAATATATTTGTAAATTGTGTTGTAATTTAGTAAAACTCAAAAAAAAAAAAAATTAATGGCACTTGAGAAGATTAATAAGCTTTTAAGAAATAATAAACTATCAAAGTTACCCCCAACGAAGGATTGAAGTGAATAACATTTTTGACTTAAAAATATATAAATTAGAACCAAAAAAAAATTATATTTAATGGAATCCTATAAAGGAAAGGTATAATGTCGTATCGAAAAAATAAAATTCAAAAAAAAATTTATACGAAATAGTTATTTGCAAAAATGCTCAAAAACCTATCCAAGTCACCCCGTACTAATCGATATAGATACGATTTTACGAGTATAGATGATGTTAAAAGAAAAGTATAAACATCTAGAAGAATAAATAACAAGGATTAATGATATATGCAATAGGCTAAAGAATTTAATTGGAAAAATAAACAAGTATAAATAGTTTTTTCTTCTCCATATTTTTATCATTTTTACTTTCCCCTTTTTTTTTAATTTTGAAATGGAGGAAAATTAAATTCATAAGTTTTCCGAAAATGAAATTTTGAATTATAAAAACACTCAATCAACCCATTTTAATCAAAATGCGTTAGAAACAACACAATCCCCGAGTCTATTTAATATTTTAGTGAAAATAAAAAAACATGTAAACAACTTTAGGCTTTTAATATATATATAAGTATGAACAAAAATTTTAAAATTTTTAAATATTTTATTGCATTAACTAAATCACGATTTAAAAAAAAATTTGTTTGATAAAAAGTTGGTGTAAAAAAGACGAACAAAAATTACTATTTAAACTACCAGATTACGTATCGATACACTAACCATATAAATCCCCCGCCGGTGTATCGAAAGAGATTAAATCCTCTACGCTCTCCACATAATATACGTTTCCATTAAGCATGCTTACATACCCACCCGGTGGGCACAGGACGTAAAAAAGACGTCTTTTAAACGTCTATTGAACGTTTTGGACGTCTTTTGAACGTTCAAAAGACGTCTTATTTAGGTCCTGTGCCCACTGGGCAATGATTCAAACCAAGTAAAATATGAATTAAACCATACCGCGCAGTTTTAAATCTATAACTTTCTTGCAAAACTAGTGTTGACTGACAGAGCTAATGATTCGATGAAGACCAAAGATACTATTTGCATCATCAATAATGCGGTCATTGCTAAATGGCCGCATTATTAATATTCATTCATTAAATTTTAAAAAACCTTTATTTTCTTTATATAGATTCCTGCATCCACCATGCAGTTATAGAGGGGGTACCTTCTAAATCTCTAATTAGTTTTGTATTTATTACTTGCCTTAAATAAATATCTTTCATTTCTAAATTAGATATAAGTAAAGACAGGAGAAACCAAAGCTTTAAATTTTTCTAAAATTGTTTGTAATGATTAGGAAAAGTTAATTTTATTTTGAACAATACGTTTTAATTTTTTAGGAATTTTTTTTGTCAGATAGCAAGAAAGTTTACCATTTTTATCTACCTAATTAAATGTTACACTAGCAATTACTTGCAAAAATTCATTTTACATATCGAAATGTATGCAATAGCCCTAACTCTCGCGGTATATATCGTTGTTTTTTTAGTCTAGATTTCAAACAAGTTATATACACCTTTTAAGTAAACAAGTTTCCTTGTTTTATTAGAGTTTTATTAGATTATTTTTTTAGGTAGAGTGGGGGCTAATTGAGCAATTTTTTTATTAAATTTAACAGATCTCATGACTGGTACATCATTTAGATAATTTTTTTTCACTATTTGAAAGACAATTTAACCTGTTGAAAATTTGTTAAGAAAAAAGTATACTTTTTGATTTTTTTAAAAGATAATGCCTAAAGTTTGCGGAGCTGCTCAACCTGCCCCAGCGGGGTAAGTTGAGCAATAATGAGGTGTAAGTTGAACAATCAACAAAAGAATAAACATTCGTGGTACGAAACTTGGGTGAATCATCAATAAAACTTTGACTAACGTAAGCGTGTGTTCAGTTTATAAACTTTTTATTTTATACACTCTAATGACATAAGTATGAGAAAAGAAAAAATTAAATAGTAAGAATATAAAAATTATTAAATTCAAAAATATTTAAGATATAAATACATAAGATATAAAAATTACTAAATTCAAAAATATTTATAAATAATCTTAAATTAGTTTTTACCAAAGTTGTTCCTTTGTGTTTGAAAGTTCAGTTTTATTTATTTTTTTCAAAGCTACTCAACTTACCACTACTAGACTAGGTGACACATTAGTTAGGTTTTAAAGAGAACAGTAAGACTTATGAAAAAACGGTTTCGCATTGTGTTAACATTCTAATTCCCTAACTTTTATCCATTAGTTGTTTTGTCATGTGATGTGTAGTTTTTGAGATATTTTAATTGCCCAACTTGCCCCTATGCTTAACTATCCCCGCTCTACCCTAATTTTGTAAGATAAGTACGAAGTAAAGTTTTAAATTTTTTCAAATTTCTAGGAGGATGTCTATATGTATCATTCAACATAATGTTTTAAGTTTTTCGGTTTACTGTTTCATTGCTTGATGACTTACAATCTTGTTCGTTAACACAAAGTGGTACAAAATTACCCAGATAACACCAATTCGTTAGGCCAAGGTTGTTATAAAACCAAAAAGGTTGAGTAATATACTGATAACGCACCAACGTTGATACAACGTTGATCTACTTTCTTAAAGTTGGGATTTGATCAAAAAGCAAAAATCAAAACAACATATTAATTGATATAATTGATATAAAATGCATTGCATATAAGATGCACTTAACTAATATTTAACAATTTTTTGCATAAATAAAATCAATTTTCATTTTAATATATATTTTCGTTAAAAAAATATCAATTAATATCGCTTGAAATTCATTTAACGCATTGTTTTGAATATTTTCTACCATTCCTATGTAATTTATTTTCTACCATTCCTTGCTATGTAATTTATTTGCTACCATTTATAAGCGTATATTTATTTATTTTGTAATTTATAAGCGTATATTTATTTATTTTGTGTAACTTTATTTCTTAAACAGAAATGTTTCAACAGTATAAACCATGTTTCAATAGTATAAAATAATATTTATACTGTTGAAACATTTTTGCAGTTAAATGTAGTTGGCCGCAGGGGTAAGTTGACGAACTGCGTTTACCTTTAGAGCCTTTCATCAGAAAGTGACAAAAATTACTCAGAAACTTCCTTATTGACCATTTCATCATTCACTGTAGTATTGTCAGGATTTGCCTATGCGCATGGGAGATTTTGAGATTTATGCGTTTTTTGGACAAAAACGTAACTTTTAGAACATCGCTTCTTTTTTCCTTTACAAAGAAAATGTTTAGTCGTATGAAAAAAAAATTATAGTAAAAGTTCCACTCACAATTGGTTTACTATATCCAGTCAGACTTTTTTTTCAAAGTTGCCGTTTTTCAGGATCTATAGGCTGTTTATTAAAAAAAAAAGCTTTCGGGGTAAGTTGACAAATTTTTCACGGGGTAAGTTGGCTCATAGCATTTACTATGGAAAAAAATATTTATTTTTATAAAATTATTACTTTTTTTTTTTTAATTTTTAACAATATTGAAAATATTTATTCTTACAAAAAAATTAAAAAAAAAATTTTTTTATTTTTTTTACCACAGATAAAAGGTGGGCTACTATTAAACTTTTATACGGACTAATATTTAGTAAGCATCGGTGTTACGTTCGTTCAACTACGTTTAACTACGGTCAACGAAGTTGAACGTAGTTGAACGTAAATAAACGTAACGTAGTTTTTTTTCAATTACGTTACGTTTATTTACGGTATTTTTGTATTAATCATCTTAGTTAAACGCAGTTGAACAAAGTTGAACGTAGTTGAACCAAATACATTTTTGAACAACCTAATTAACTTTTAAAAACCACTGATTTGTCATGCTAGTATAAATAACCAAAATTAAATTTAAGAAGATGTTAAAGCCAGAGTTTAGTGTGATTTTAGAAAGTCGAGCCTAAGCCTGCGAAAATGTGGAAAATTTTTATTTCAATTTTGTTTATTAAATAGCTTACACGATTTGAAATAACTCTACAATAGTAGTACTAAACTTTTTGTTTTTTACTAAAAATTAGTCAAAATAAATAAGATGTAGGTCCCCAAATGTGGCAATAGCCAGTATTAAGTCCTGATTATCTTTTTTCAGTTTTGATTTAGTACATTTGATATCCTAGTTTTTCATGCATTAAGGTAATTAATTTACATCTTAAATTGACCTAATACCATTGCTAATCTTAGGTTGAAACTATTAGTTGAGGCAACATTCATATATATTTACTAATTGCAAATTGGTGATGAAGTTTTCAATATTTTAAGTTATCCTGCTCAACTTTGTTCAACTTCGTTCAACTTTGTTCAACTTTGTTGAATTATTATTTTGTTACGTTCAATTTTGGTTTTTGGGAAGATGAAGTCTGACTACGTTACGTTTCGTTACGGTCACAAAAATGAAGCTAACACTGGTGCTTAATATTTAGTACCAGCTAAAGGTAAAATTAAATTTTGGGATAAAATTGTTGCAAAAATTAATTTTAAAAAAATTTCTATTAATTTTGCACTTAATAGTGCATTAAAAGTCATTTTTATAGTTTGCGCCAACTTACCCCGTGGTGGGGTAAGTTTGCGCAAATTTTTTTTTGTAAATGAATGCAAATTTTATAAGATACCCTAATCCATACTCTTTAAGACTACACTTTAATATTTTTAAAAAAATGTACTGTTAGGGCTACAGAGCTCATAGAGTAAAAACCGAGCCAACTAGCCCCGGTCTCCCCTACTTTGTGCTACTGCTTGTTTGTTTTTTTTTTAATGTTGTCTTTAATAATAATTATTCTTGTTATGCTTAAAAAAGTCATAACGAATTGTTGATTTTTTTTATGTCTTTCAAACTTTTTTTTAAATTGCAATTTTAAAAATATATAAAATAACGCTACGATGCAAGATAAGTCGAATTTAAAAAAGAAAATTAATTTTGAGGTTATTGTGTGTCATCATCATAATCATTTTTACTATATTATTAAACCATTATGCACTTTATGACGCCACCACTAATATTGACCAATTTTCTTGGTTAATTACTCAGTTATAATTGTTTATCAAATGTGATTGTTTCATGAGTTAAAATACTTAGGGTTAAGTTTTTTTAAACATTTGAAGTTTTGGCATTTATCCTTTTTTCCTATTATGTGTTTATTATGTTATTCATAACAGTTAGATAACTATTTGTTATATTAGCTATTAACCATGAAAAAGATTTTTCAGATTCAATTAAAAAAATAAGACAACAGTTGGTTCACAATTACATCTATCTTACTACTGTTGTAGTATGTTATTTATAAAAGAAATCTATTTGTGACGGTGCCCTACGCCATAAAATTGTTTTCTATTACACTTAAAAATAAAGTATGTAACATTTGCTTTTTATATCAAGTTAATAAAACACGATTAGGTAAATAAATAATTTTTTTATAAATAAGAGAAAGATCTCTGCTCCAAATAAATATGAAAAAAGAGCGAACATTGAAATTATGTTTGAGGGGACACTTAATATCAAAAACTAACTTTACCTCACTTATGACTATGACGTATTACTTATGACAAATCTTTTAAATTCGTACCAACTTGTACTATCTTCGGATGTATAATTCTTAGAATGTTATCAAGAATAGAAAAAAAGAAGTTGAAGAATATCCTAAGAAAATTTTATTTAAAAAATTCAAAAAAGTACATTGGTAATTCATAAACATGTTTATTAAAATAATAAAAAAAAGTTTTTTAAATAATTGTAACAAAATTAAAATTAAGTAATCAAAAATAATTAAATAAATATTATAAATTAAATAAGTTTTTTTATTATTTTACTTTTTTCTCTTATTATATCAATTGCTTTAACATTTTCTATGCTATGTAGAGTATCTTTTTCACACGCCATGAGCATAAATGAGACCAAATGATTTTGACTTAAAAAGTTTAAAATCAATTTAAAAGAGTCGATTTAAAATGTATATCAACTTCGAAAAAGATTTCTCACAAGATACTTGTTTTGATGATAAAGTAATAACAGAGTATGTTAGTGTATCCAGGTGAAATTCTCTCAAAACTGTGTAACAGCATATAATATAATTTCTGAATGATTTGCATGATTTGCATGATCTGCATACTCCATTAATCTCTTCATCATCTGTTTCATCACAAAACAGTTCACTTGAGTCCTGCTAATGTACTATTAAAAATTTTTCACTTATTTTGAATATATATTAGCTCAGCTTTCAAAATTCCTTTGTAATATTTTTATTTAATTTTTTAAAAATTGGTTGAAGGTCAAAAAGTATGACTAGGTATAATAGTAATATTAATTTGTGAAAAATTATTTGGATTTAAATAGAATATAAAAGGATCATTTTTTTTTAAATCGTTCATTCTTTTTACTGGAAATTGTATCCATTATAACACTTATTCGAAATCTACCATTAGAATGATCCGTTCCATTTCTTTTATTTGTTTGATATAAGATTGTTCCAATAAAACGCAGACAAAATGGTGTTTCCTTGATATCTAATTTCTATGATAAACTTTTTGGATATAGAGATTTCATAGAATGTCTGCAGAACATTAACAAAATATAAAAATTCAGATGTGCAATTAAATGTACTAAACATTTTTCTTAATGTCTTATATTTGGTTTACCAACGAGTTTCTCCAATAGCAGAAATAAATTTAAATTTACTAAACTCTCGCCATACGTTGAGTCGTTTATAAGATTCTTTTAAAAAAATTCCTCATGTATTTAAGAACCAAATAGTAAAAATCTCATCCAAAATAATGAAATTTTTTTTGTCTTTTGTGTAACCTCTATAATAACTAAATTTAAAAAATATGCAGACCACCAAATATGAACTTGATTAGATAAAATTTGAATTAACCATGCATTAAAACTTTTACATGTACCTTTTATGTTCACTGCACCATCAGTACAACTACCAATAAATTTATTAATATAAATTTTCCTATTTTTCATGTATTAGGATACAGTTATTTTCTCCAGTTGTTGAAATATAATTAACAATTTTTAATAAAGGATCAAATTTAATAAAAATAATTCTAGAAACTTGCGATAGTCTAAATTTTCATCTATCATCTTAAATGCAGATTTATATAAACTCCAATAACTAAGTCCTTGTTTACCAATTAATTTTATAGTTTCAATTATTCATTCGAGTCTATAGACATTTACTTGTTTCTGTTTATTAAATATACTAAATATGTCTTTGTCGTTAGTTTTTAAAATGTATGCTTTGGTACAAGTAGTATGAAGACTTACTAAGTAATAAAGGTTGAATGGGATGAAATCTAAATTAAATTTTCATTTGTCGGTTTACCTATTATTGGTTTGATTTGACCAATTAACGAAGTTCAGACGATAAATAAATTCGATGAAAAGTCGTGATGAAGTGAAGAGAAAAATGAAAATGTGTTTTTTCTTTCTCTGTTGCCGAAATTGCACAATCTTTGAGACGTTGACATAAGACATGTTTTTTTCTTAAATGGATTTTAATTAAATTTAATTTTCTGAAGGATCTTTCTGTACGAGCCACTGTTACAGGTATAGTCATCAATAGCTATATCTTTTATATTTAGAATGTTAATCTTAAAAGTTAGTTTTACTTGCCACTTATTGCAAATAGAAATAGTCTATAATTTAAATAAATCGTAATTTGAATCAAAATCTTTTAACTTGAATTTCAGATTACCTAATAACGCGGCCACTTCGTTTTGATTTAAGTACTCTTTTTTTAAGTTTTGAAGCATAATTTACATTTGTTAATATGTGATAAAGAATTACGCAAATAAAAAAAAATTCAAGGTATTTTGTCCCTTAATTTTAAAGCTTTAGTTTTTTGTTCTTCTTTTTTGAAACTTTAAAAAAAATTTCTGTTAAAGTTTGAACAATATCTAAAAAGCGTAACTTTATAGCTAATAATAAAGTATTCTTGAGGAAAAGTATTCTTAAAATTTGATACAAAATTAATATTCGATGGACATTTACTGCTTGACAAATGATGTCAATTCAATGTGTTTCTTGCAGCCGTTTTGCTTCTAAAAGTGTACACCATTTTGCGACAGACTTCCAAAAATTTGAAAACAAGCGGTATGGATTATGTTAGTGCTTGGAATATGGTGGAGCCAGAAGAATAAGAACTGCAAACAATATCTTTTGGAGATGTCCATCCTTAGACAATTGCATTTTTTGAAGAAACCAACACCCTCTTTGATGCTAGTGAACTTGATTCAGAAGTTAAAATAGAGTCGTGCATAGAACAAGTTCATCAAAAGAAACGTATAACGGGGAAAATTGCCTTTGATTACATACAATAGAAACCTCTTAATCATTTATCAAGCAGAAGTTTTCCGTAGAGTAATTGATCGGACTGCACTAGCAAAGATAAAAGTTTTTCAGTTAACAGGAAAATCATTAGAGACAAAGCGTGTTTTGATCCCAAACTTCTTAAAAAAATAGTTGAAAATGATAACCCGCAAAAAAATTTCTCAGCTGAATAATTTTTTTTTCTTAAAGATTGCGGTCTGAATTGCATAGCATTGCTATAAACATTGATGGGCTCTCAAAAACACAACGAGATGATTTTGCAGAGAGTCCTAGTGACGGTAGTTCAGAAGAATTGAGCTCAGTCTTAGTGTTAAATACCTCAACAAAAGCTACGGATAATGGAAATAATAGAGATTTTCAGAACTTTGAACGTGGTGTAGGGTCTTGTAAAAAAATGTTTAAAATAGGTCTATATATTTCATACAAATATTCCTTAAATGCAACCGCTTATTCAAATTTGTTTCTGGCTTGCAAATATTTATTAACACTTTTATTCGCACAAGTGAGCTGTAAACGAGCATTTAGTAAATTTAAAATCATCAAACTTAGCTGCGTTCCTCACAAAGTAACAAAAAGCTTGAGACATTTATGTTGATGTTGATCGAGAACGACATTTTGGATGAAATTGTAGTTGACAACGTAATTGGCCATCCAGTAAAGATTCAGTAGAGTTATTAAAGATTTTTCTAAATTATTTTAAGTTTTTTTCTTTAAATTATCTTAATTGTAATTAGTTACATTATAAATACCATCACACGGTCCACACCCCACTTTTGAATTTTCTTTATATTTTAAGTGAATTAAAAGAAGTGCTATTACTTATTATCATAATAAAATTCATCATATCATTATTATTATTATAATTAATATTATTACTATTATTACTATTATTACTATTATCATTATTATTACTATTATTATTATTATTATTATTATTATTATTATTATTATTATTATTATCACTCTCTACATAACAATCATGTATATGAATTATTAGCATAATTAGTAAAATGATAGGCTCAATGAAATTGAAACTTTTGAAGTGAATATTCAAATTAATAAAAATCTTCATATGAATGAATCTTGTAAGTTATTACAGTTACCCTCTCAAACACATTTTCCACTCTTTTCCCGCCTTTATAGCGTCCCTCCCTCTTCCGTTCTCGATAGGATTTGTAGCCTCAGTCCACGCCAATATATGTGTATATATATATATATATATATATATATATATATATATATATATATATATATATATATATATATATATATATACAGCTTGGGCCAAAAGTTTGGAACACCCTTGCATTTTTGAAGGAAACGACACATTTTTTGTAATAACATAGCAACATATATTTTATATAACTACCATAACAATACGAAATTAATATACAGTCAGTAGGTCATTTAAAATCCACAGTTAGTGTTTTGTATATTGCTCTCGACTCTTCAAAACAGCTTCTATACGCCTGGGCATCGAGGTCACTAAATTCTCACAATACTGCTGACTCACTTTTGTCACCCATACACGCTTTATAACCTCTATTAGATCCTTTTCTGACCTCGGTGCTTGCTCAGCAACCTTTTGTTTAATTAAGGTCCACATATTTTCAATGGGATTGAGGTCTGGGCTTGATCCAGGCCATGGACCTAAGAACTCAATCCCAGAATCCCGAAGCCAACAACTCACTGCCCTTGTTTGATGGCAGGGAGCACCATCATGCTGAAATGTGGTGCAATTGAGTATCCCCATTAGATGGGAACATTTCTCTTGTAGGATACTAAGGTAGACCAGACCATTGATTGTTGTATTTTGTGGCATGAACCAGATTCCTCCCCTGCCCGCAGCGCTAAAGCTTGCCCAAACCATGACCGTAGGTGACTTCTTTACAGTTGGTGTTACATATATGGCATTGAAACGTTAATTTGGTGGTCTCCTAACACGACATGACTTTGATTGAAACTGAGTGAAGGTAGCTTCGTCCGAAAACATCACGTTTCTCCAGTTTTCTGCCGGCCAGTGGCGGTACTGCCTGCAGAAGGCCAATCGTTCTTTGATGTTTTTAGCGGTCAACTTTTTTTGCACCACGATAGCATCGGAGATTGAAATCGTTTACCAATCGCCTCCTGATTGTTCGGGAACTTGGTGGGTCCGACATGGATGATGATATAGCTGAGGAGGACCACGTGGGATGAGCAATACAGGCCCTTCGGATGAGACAATCAGCTGATAATGAAGTTACACGTGGTCTTCCAGATCTTTTTCGTGAATCCAGTGTACCCAACTCTGTTGCTCTAGCAATCCCTTTGATGACTGCCGATCGGGACACACCCAGAATGGCTGAAATTCTCTTTTTAGAGAAGTTTTGCTGGTGGAGCACCATAATTTGCGCACGTTTCGTGGCTGACAACTCCTTTCCACGTGCCATTAGAAGATTATGGGTCGGAATATCTGCAAACACACCCAGAAACAAAATCGTGAATTGCTAATATTAATACTGAATTAATCGTGAATTACTAATTTTTAATTAACTACTAAGTAAAACAAGGTAAATTGAACAAAAAAATCAACCTTTACTCCTTCTAAATTACAATTTATAATTTCTACCTGTTTGAAATGATTCCAAAATATGGACGTAAAATAAAGTCGTATTTAGAGTCCAAAAATAGAAATTTCTAACCTGTAAAGCGTGTTAGGAGACGTCTACACATGCACGTGAATCAATCTAAGAACGTAAACAAGTCAGACACTGCATAAGAAATTTATTGCTTTACACATGATTGGTTGTGTGTCTCTCATAATGAACAACGGCTGTTACTGAAATCAATGGTACATTGATTATATAAGCTATAAATATCTTTGTACTCAAACGTAAGATAGGAAACAACGCTCATTCTGTAGCTTGTCTTCTATATTTCAACAACGGACACTAATTAGTGCAAATTAGTCATTGCGGTATAGTCTATAACCGCCTAAAAAGGCTAGAACGCCCAAAATGCAAGGGTGTTCCAAACTTTTGGCCAAAGCTATATATATATATATATATATATATATATATATATATATATATATATATATATATATATATATATATATATATATATATATATATATATATATTTGTTGAATTTAATTAAGACAGCATCATATAAACTTTTTGTTTTAAATATATTTTGATATTATTTTATATTTACAATATTTCGCTGACCTATAGCGGTCAGCATCATCAGGTGTAATAAAAAACGTTAAAAAAATTGCTACAAAACTACATAAATCAAACCGTCAAAAAAGGAAGTCATTACAGGCGTAAAATAAAAATTTAAATTTTGACCAAAATGGTCTCCAAGTTCTCTTGTTTTTATTAATTATATTTTCACCTTTAAATTTTACGTTTACATTTCGTATCTTCAAGTTTTTTGTTTTTTTTCTTTGCTTTTTTGTGAACCTCTTCGCCGTAAAGACCAGCAATAACACTTTTAAAATCATATACTTTTTATACGATATTTTCATATTTGTTGAATTTAATTTAGACGGAAGCGAATAAAATTTTTGTTTAAAATATATTTTGATGCTATTATATATTTACAATATTTCGCTGACCTACAGCGGTCTATTAAATGGCGGTATTGTAAATATATAATAACATCAAAATATATTTAAAACAAAAAGTTTATACGCTGCCGTCTTAACTAAATTCAACAAATATGAAAATATCATATAACAAGCATATGATTTTAAAAGAATATATATGCATATATATATACATAAAAATGATAACTTTCATTTTAAGGTAATGTATTTAAAATGTTTTTAAGAAGTTTATGTTTCTTATAACCTTGATTTTTCTATTTTTACAGTTAAGATAATTTTGCAAGTGAAAACTCAGTTCTATTAATTGATTTTTGCTTGCAAAGTAAATGTTTTAACTTTTTTTTTAGAAACCTTATTACTCGCGGAGATGCAAATATATATATAAGTGCATCAGTCCACAAAGATAATGGTAATGATATGATAACAAAAACATTAGTGAAAGGGTCAGTACGAAAAACTTTTAACTCATACAAGAAGATGAAGGTGTCAGGAATGGTACAAAAAGAAATAAATATTGTAATAATAGCAATTGATACCAACAACCCTTTAAATATTTTTCTGCCATGTTGGTTGGATCGAACGCTAGCTTTTTGCATGTAACTAACTATTATAGCATACGTGTAAAAAAAGCAAGAAAAAGTAATTACAACAAAATCAAGACAAGCCAAAACGGTGTATCTATAACTTCCTAACATACTAAATGTTTGTAAGCTTCCAAACAATACAGCAGTACTCCATATAACTATCATCGTCATAATTGTTTTTTTTTTTGACCAATACATGATGTATTTTAAGTTTAATTTAATATGCAAAAATCTGTCAAATACCAACCAACATATTGTATTATAATAAGCTACTTTAATAGTCATAGTTGCAAACTTTAAAGTATCATTAATAATAATATTTTTAAACACAAAATAATCTGTAACTCCTAAAAGTATACTTAAACCAATGCCCAAAATGCAAAGGTGAATAAGGATAAATCGCTGCGTTAAATCACGCTCATTTTTGGTTTTAACGAGCACTATGAAACCAAAGAAATTAAATATAAGTCCAATAATACAAGAAACCATAAAAACAACAAACATTTCAGAAACAAGGATTTTATTTGAACGCCTAATACATTTCAGTAGTAATATTATCTGTAAAGAAACTTAAAATAATATCAAATATTTACTATATATATATATATATATATATATATATATATATATATATATATATATATATATATATGTATATATATATGTATATATACATATATATTTGTGTAAGTGTTTTTATTTTTTAATGTTTTTCGATTGCACATCTGCTTTACTGAAACACAATACACAATTTGTTAAACAGTAATTAATTTTTTTAGCTTTATAAGCTAAGAACAAAACAGCTCAATTATTAAATAAAAAAGTTATTAGAATCAAATAAAAATAAATAGTTCAAGAAAGAGAAAAAACAGCTGTTTTTTTAACTTTTCACTACCTTTCTTCTCTCTACAACAACACGGATGTACATAAGCCTATGTGTAAAAAAAAAAAAAAAAAACAATACTCAACAATCTTAATCCCAACACATTCAAAGTTTTAGAATTATAGGACAAATCTAATGGGATACTTTTTTACAATTTTTGCAAAAAATAAGACAATTTTTTATTTCTATCAGTAGAAAAAACCAGGTTTACTGTAACAAAAATTTTTTTA